>NW_024081976.1:171531-407877 GCF_003009895.1 Hyaena hyaena | reverse complement strand
AAAAAAAAAAAAAAAAAAAAAAAAAAAAAAAAAAAAAAAAAAAAAAAAAAAAAAAAAAAAAAAAAAAAAAAAAAAAAAAAAAAAAGATGAAGAAGAAGGGGAGCGGGAGGAAATGATAGCAATGGGGAGTTGTCAGGGGTAAATTTGCTTAGCAAGTAAAGGAACAAGAGCCCCGAAGGAAGCCAGGGAGGAAGGCATGTGGTCATCTGGGAGAAGACTGTTCTAGGCAAAAGAAGAACCAATGCAGAGACCCTGAGGCAGGACAGTTAGTTTGACTGAGAATAGCAAGGAGGCCCATGTGGATGGAATGGAGGGAGCAATAGCGAGAGTGGGAGGAAATACTTTCAGAGATGGGAAGTGGATTCACCTGAGAGGTGGGGCTGAAGAGTGGTCCTATAAGGATACTGGCTTTTACTATGAATTCTGAGTATAAGGATGACAGGATCTGCCTTCAGTTGAAAGGACCATGCAGAGGAGGTAATGTATATAAACTTTTAGTGTTGTGTTTCATAAATGTTATTGTGCCATTATTTTTATCATTAGAAATAGTATTTCAGGATAGAGATACTTCCCCGCCAGGGTTTTCACAGACTTTGCCGTTAACATCTTCTCTGTGGGTACGCAATATGCCAGCATCTAACAGGCTGGCTTACCCACTGCCTCTTTTCTCCTTTGTTCTTTCACTCACTCTCTTATCTCCTTTCTTCTCCCTCCCCCCTTTCCTCTTTACACTCTGTCCTCTCTCTATGCCTCTGCTCTCTGGCCCTGCTGTCTCCCTTCTTTTGCACTATTTTATCACCCTGCTTTTCCTCTGAGGAAAAGGGATTCAAGAAAGCTTTCCTTGAGGTTAGTCAGCAAGCGTGGGAACAGGGTAGGTAGAGGCCAACAGCGGCAGTGTCTGCTCCTCACTGCTGGGGAGAGGGAGGCTGAGCCCACAAGCAGGGTGATGGTGTCTGCTGGCTTCCGCTACTCTTATCCATACAGGGTAAGGAGGGCTGGCCTGCCCCCGGTGCAGTGACACTCACTAGGGGTTCAGCATGAATCGGCTGCGAGTAACAGGCTGTTCCTTGTACACCAGAGCCAAAGATCCTAAGGGTCTACAATGACAGGCAGGTAGGACTCTATGGGACACAACAGAAGCCCAGACTGAGGTGCACTGTCTGACAGAAGGAGGCTAGAGGAAGGCACTGGAAGAGCCTAGGAGGACCCCAAGAAGGGAGTGGGGAAACATTAGATGTTACCTTCTCCTCCTTCACAAGGTTTGTGGCTTCACCCTCACTGAGTGTGCAGAGAGAAAGAAAGATGGGGAACCATGAGAGAACAATATTTATTCAGGCCTTACACACCAGCATGGCACTCATTCTTTATGTACATTTTCTCATTCAAATCTCACAACAACCCTGTAAAATACGGCGTATTATTCCAGATCTGGCAGTTTTCAAAACTGTTGATCTTTCTTCTATGCCATACACCTCTCTAGGGGCAAGAAGAAATAGCTTAGTGGAGTGGAAATGGTATTCTTTGAACACCTAGTTATTCTTCTAGGCACTGGAGACATAGTCATCATGAATAAAACAGGTAAAACGCAGGGCCTTACAGAGCTCACATTCTAGTGGGGAAGACAGACAATAAACCAGGTAAGTAAATTAGAAAGTATGTCACATATTAGTAATAGCTAGGGAAAAAAAATAATGCTGGGGAAGAGAGTAGGAAATACAGAAGGTGGGGTGGTTTGGATGGGAGGACTCAGTTTTCTCAGAAGCATATGGTGAAAGGCTCCTTTTAGACTATATAACTCTGGTCAAAAATCCCCTCCCCTTTTTAAGAAAATATATTTTTAATTCAAGTGTAATTAATATATGCTGTTACATTATTTTCAGGAGTACAATATAATGATCCAGCCATTCCATACCTTACTCAGTGCTCATCTCAGAAGTGGACTTTTAATCCCCATCACCTACTTTGTTCTCTATAGTTAAATGTGATTTTCTGTTATCTCTTTCATTGTTGCTGTCCATTTGCTTTGTTTCTTAAATTCCACATGTGAGTGAAATCGTACGGTATGAACATCCCCATTAGTAAACACAGGCTTTCCCATCGTACCCCCCGAGTAGCCAGGGTGGAGTCTGTTTCCAGGCCTGGCCTCCGGCAGGGTACTTGGCTTCTTCTCAGATTACATCTCAGGAAGGCCATCCCTGGCTGCCGGAAGTTGTGCCCCTCATCTTAGACCTGCCAGTCCTAACTCAGTAGCATAATATCATGCCTGCCCTCTCATACCACTTTCGACAATCTATAGTTCAAATGCATATTTGTTCATTTGCATGTTGTCTCTCCTGCCATTTGTAATGAGTTCCAGGAGGCCCAGGATAAAGTCTTGCCCCACACCTGCCCCATGACCAGTGCTTAGCTCAGTCTGACACCTAGCAGGTACCACAGCCCTTAGATAAATACGTGAATGAATATGCCACTCGAAGCAATTCTCAGATTGCCTTCATTCCTCTGTAAAACCTTGCTTTGCAATTACTTTTCAGTCGCACATTTACCCTATAATGCAAGGAATCCTGCTATTCCATGGCATTAACACGCTACTGAGGCTTGAAGAGAATAAAAGGCAAAGAATATCAAAGCACTTCAAAGCTAGAGGGACAAGTTTGGTCCTCACTTCTCTGTAGTCCACGGGGTTTTGCTTTAGATGTTGAGAAGAAGAAAGGAGAAGCAAGATAGGCATTTGTTCTGACCTTGAGGACAGGGGAGCTGCCTACATACCAGGAGCTGACTGGCTATGGTTCCTCGGAGTTTCTCTAGCTGTTCATCCTGGCCACATGCCTGGTTTCCGTCTGGTTTGTATTATTTTCCCAAGCATTCTGGGATGCAGATTCGGTTCCCACAGAACTCCGAGCACACATAGATCTCCCCCTCTGTTTATTTTCTTTTGTTGTCCTGATTTGGAGTTGCCCATCTTGCCTAGCCTGCCTTTACCTTGCCTATTCCAGTCCCTGCAGACTACAGAACAAACTGATATCAAAGTCTAAGTTTTATAAATGAGGTTCTTTCACAGAAAGAGTAGTGAGGCTGAAGATGTCCATTTTACTTTTGTTACTATGTGTCTCCAAAGAGAAAGCTTCCCCACTCAGATGATAAAGCACTCACATTAATCTTCAATTCTGAAGATATTCCATTTATCTATCAAAAAGTAGGGAAAGACAGCTTAGAGAAACTCATTTAGGAAAAAAAAATTAGCAGGATAATCAAATAATGGCTGAAATGCCTTTCAGCTACAAGTGGATTATTCAGCATAAAGAAGGATGAAATACATACACGTCATCAATGACCTTGCCTTGGTCATTATGAGATTAGAGATACAGAATGCATTGAAAAAGGCCCTTAAACCTAAGATGTTAATGGGTAGGCACATGGGCCAGCTCTAGCCTCTGGGAATCTTCTGGGTTCTCCAATCCCCCGAGAGTTGCCACCAAGAAAAGTCTTACTCCGAAACACAAGCCTTCTGCAGCATGTCGGCATTTTAATTTTCTCAGAAAACCTAGACCATTTCAGCACCTGCCTTGGAAAAAGAAGTGTGCAGATTATATTTCAAATATTTCTATTCCATTCTTTGGCAGAGCTTGATTCCTCCTGGGGGATTAGTTGCCAGCAAGGCTGGGCTGTCAGATGCTATCCTAAGTGCTTCCTGCTGGTCCCTGGCCAGCTAAAGTTCAAGGTCTCTAAATTCCTCGATGATTTCTTTCCCAGAGTGGCTGTGAGCCTTCATGAGAGACAAGGAGAATACTTCGAAGCCCTGGTTAGCTGGTGGGGAGCACCCACCTTGGCTGAAAGGTGGAAGAGGTAAGACTGGCCACAAATCTCCCATCTGTCCTAGACTGTCCTCACCACTTCTCAAAAGTGAGCCAGTCTAAAGGGCACACATACACTTCCCAGCATCTCCCATTGAGAAAATGCTCTTTGTCTGGGCCTCTGTTCACAATTTCCAGAGCCTTGGGCCATCAGCTGTTTCCTCCTCACTTTTGTCCAGACAGAAAATGCTGTTTCTTCCTCACTTTTGTCCAGACCCTTTGGGTCACTGGGCAACCTCACAAACACACTCTGAGGGACCACAGAGATGATAAGTACTGATATTTGCAAAGTGCTTTGAAGTTCACCAAGGGGTTTCGTGTACTTTGTCAGGAATTCTCACCACAGCCCTGTGAAGTAATTATATCCACACTGGTCCCCTCCCTGTACTTTGAATCCCCGAAGAAGGCTCCTAGCTCAGGGCATGCTTTTTGCCTTTTCCTCTGCTGAGGCCAGTCTTCCTTCAGATTCCTGCATGGCTTTCCCCTCACTTTCTTGAGGATTCTGCTGAAGGTCACCTTATCACAGAATCCTTCCCTGAATGCTTCCTAAGAAACAGCCATGGACTCCACCTTCCCTATCTGTTTTAATGTTCCTTACAGCACTTATCACATATATCACTTACACATTCACTTATTTTTGTTGTTTATTGGTCTTCTGTCACTAGACTGGAGCAGTGGTTGGTATGTGTTGTTCCCTGCTCTGCCCCATGCTTCAAACAGTGTCTGACACATAACAGGTAATCAGTAAATAACTATGTAATGAGTGAGGCCCATTTTACAGTGGATCAAGCCCTATTTTACAGTAGGATATCAAGAGGAAAATGTCTGACTCAACCTATTAGTTTACTACTGCTGCAATAACAAATTACCACAAACTCAGCATCTTTTTAAAAAATATTTTAATGTTTATTTATTTTTGAGAGAGAGAGAGAGGCAGAGCGTGAGCAGGTCAAGGGCAGAGAGAGACACACACACAAAATCCAAAGCAGGCTCCAGGCTTTGAGCTGTCAGCACAGAGCCTGAGGTGGGGCTCAAATTCATGGACCATGAGATCATGACCTGAGCTGGAGCTGGACGCTCAACTGACTGAGCCACGCAGACACCGCTCCCCCTCTTTTTAAAATCAAACTCAGCATCTTAAAACAACACAAATTCATTATCATTCAGTCATGAAGTCAGCAGTCCCAAACTGGGTCTTACTGGGCTAAAATCAAAGTCTTGACAGGGTTATGCTTCTGGAAGCTCGAGGACAGAATACCTTGCCTTGCCTTTTCTAGCTTCTGCAGGTGGTCTGTATTCCTCACCTCAGACCCCTTCGGCCAAGTTCACTTCGTCCTCAAGACTAGCAGCACAGCATCTTTAATCTCTGACGCTAACTCTCTTCTCTCCGTCTTTCACATGTAAGGACCCTGGTGACCACACTGGGCCCACTCGGATAATCTCATCTCCAAATCCTTGACTTAATGACATCTGCAATTCTTCTTTGCCAGCTAAGGTAACACATTCACGTGTTCCAGGAATTAGGACATGGAGGTCCTCGGGGCCATTATTCTGCCTACCACACGCTCAAGCTCACTCAGTGAGTAAATAGCAATGCTGCGACTACAGTATAGGTTAGGCTTTCCAAACCAATGGCTGATTCATCAAAAAGAAGGAAAAGGAAAGCTGAGAAGGATCCTGAAAACAGCATCACTACCAACAACAGACAGACAGACAGGTGGCCATGGCCTGGGAACCATTCCAGCTTCTTTTACTGCATGCTCCCCTTGACTGCATCTTAGGTGAGTATCCTGGCAGAGAATCCTAGATGACTATGGTGGTCACAGACCTCATTCTTTATCTCTTGACAAACAGGATATGGAGTTGGTCCCAATTCTTTGGGTCAGAATCAGACGCAGGGGTGCTCTGGAGTAGACTTTCTGGATCTCTACTCTAGATAGTTTAGGTCACATAATTCTTTGTTGGGGATGAGAGTGAGTGCATTGCAGGGTATTTAGTATCAGTATCATTCTTGGCCTCTGCCCACACCACCTCTCTCCCAGGTATGAGAACCAAAATGTCTCCAGATATTCATAAATGTCCCATGGGGTGAGGGAGGCAGTGAAAAATCACTTCAGTTAAGAACTACTGTCCTAGAGGAAACAGACCTAAATGCCACAGCCCCAGTGCAGGGGGGAGGGATGCATCAAATGCCCAGGAGTCTGGAATTATAGGTGTCTTTGTTTTCACCTATGCTTAGGCCCATCACTTACAACGCAGGATTCTGGCTGAAATACATTTGGCTGCACCGAGTATAAAGTGCTTCCCCATACTGCTGGCAAAACATAATTAACCAAATGACAATGGCTTTCACATACACATTGATTCCTGTAATTTCAAGTCTCCATTACTAGATAAATCAACAGCAGAATTATATTTATCAGCAAAAGCCTCCTCTCCTGGCAGACTTTTTGTTAAATATATTAATCCTAGAAGAATAATACTTCCCTCAGCTTTGCAAAGCAGTCCACCCATAAAAATGTTAATAGCCACAACATCATTTTCAGTATGCTTCTCCTCCATTAGCTATGTGGCTCGTCCACACAGGGTAGCGTGGGCTTTTCTGATGATCAGGTGCAATGTAGTAAGAGGCTGGTCCGCACGGACCATGTAGCTCAAGGACTTCTGGGAGAAAGCTCATGTGACTGATAATTCCTTGTCTGGACATTTACCACTTCACACAGCCCTCTGGAAATATCACTCTGGACCAGAAAGGACAGCAGGATTGATATCACTCCACTCTCAGTACTGGGGTAAGACCCCATTCAATGTGGTCAAGTTATATTATAAAAGTACAAAGCAAGTATCACAGCCCCCAAGCATCTCCCCAGGCTCATAAGTGTTGAGGTCAGGGCTTCTTCTTCTTCTTCTTCTTTTGTTTTTTTTAATGATTTATTTATTTCTGAGAAAGAGAGAGACAGCGTGAGCAGGGGAGGGTAAGAGAGAGAGGGAGACACAGAATCTGAAGCAGGCTCCAGGCTCTGAGCTATATGTCAGCACAGAGCCTGACACGGGGCTCGAACCCACCAACCGTGAGATCATGACCTGAGCCGAAGTCGGATGCTTAACCGACTGAGCCACCCAGGCGTCCCGAGGTCAGGGCTTCTTAAACAGGCTAGCAAACCCTTTGGGATCTTATTAAAATTCAGATTTTGGTTCGGTAGGTCTGGGGTGGGCTCTGATTCCATATTTCTAACCAGGACCTAAGTGACAGTGGCCTGGAGGCCACACTTTAGACATCAAGTGCTAGACAACCTGCTCTTAAACCCCTCACCCTTTCGACTGCTGAAAAGGGCCTCATTCTAAGAGGGAGATGTCGCTGAACAGAAGCCACCGGCAACTAGTTCTACTTCACACACAAAGAGAAGTTTGCTGCCTTGGTTACTCTGGATTCCAAACCCAGTGGGAGAGATAATTTCCCGACTTATTTCTGTACCACGATAATTGCACAGTAGCTCTTGCCATTTATTAGTACGCACATCTGGCAGCTCTCTTGCCTACAGGCCAGCAGGCTCCAGACTCCAGAGTCCTGCAGAGTCTGGGCGAGAATCCAGTTGCTGACACAGCAGCCAGAAGGTGCTTGGGGACTGCAGAATGACTGTGCTTGGTGTCCAAGGGGGCTCAGCCTGGCCTCTGCTTCAGCAACAGAACGGGACAGATCTGGGTGAAAGCAGAGTGCGGAGATCAGAGGCTGGCCTCTGCCCAGGACGTCATCTCTCCAGCTGCGGGCAGATTTGAATAATTGAGGCTGTGAGGCAAATGCAGATGCCTCCTTGGCCTGTGAAGTGAGCCCTGCTAGTTTCCACTCTGGCGGCGCGTTAGCTAATCTGGAGGAAGCCCTGGCTACTTGATAATGCAGCTGCTGTTCACACACATGCAGCAGGCCAGACCAAATGGGGACAGGAGAGGGAATGACTGAGGAATCCCTCTGCTACGGCCGCGTGGGGTGCATTTCTCCCTAGATTCCAGACATGCAATTCCTACAGCTCTTGCCCTTGCCTGCACCACCGATTAGGCATGTCCTTTGACTTTGACCAAGTCACCAAACTTTCCCCTGCTTCCTATTTTCTCTCCTTAGGCAAAAGGGAATAGAAGGAGCTCCTCTTTACAGAGGTGCTGGGCAGTACAGTGTGGAAGATCTGGCACTGAGCCAGGGCTGGGAAAACCTGAGATGTTATCATGGACCTCACCACGTGCAGCTGTTTTATCTGGGACAAATTAGTTAATGTAATGTAGTGACTTAGTTTCCTCACCCATATAATGGGGTTAAGATGCCAATGGTTATCTCACAAATTTCTAATGGAGATCAAATAAAAACATGACTGTTGTCAATTGCCCAACGTGGCTGAGGTTCCATCACTGATGCCGAATGGGATTCGAGGGCCTTGTTTATACCACAAAGATACAGTCCTGTTCAGAATTGGAGATCTCTATACTACCGTCTTGGGATTCACTTATATAGTAAATTTAAGGGCATTCGATGGCAATCGTTACAGAAAAGAGGAAATACTCTATGCCTTGCCATACTAAGAAATATGATACTAAGAAACATGTTTTAGATCAAAGTTCCATTATTCTAACAATAATTGAAATGATGCCCAAAAAAATTTAAGATAACTGAGCTCAGTCTTGCCTCCCTCATGTAAATGCAATTGACCCTGTGTTCTTCCTGTTTTTCAATCTACCCTGTGCTAATGGCACTCTGAGGAAATCCAAGGACAGAACCGCAGCTTCCTTCCAGCCTTCTCCGCGGGTGCTTTAGCATTTTCATCTTTGCCTCGTGTCGGGCAGACGTCGGGAGTGTAACCCTGCCCTCCAGACCTGTTTATCATCCTTCCCCGAAATAGGAGTCCTTATTAAAATCCATGCAGCCTGATCGGCTGTGGCACTGCTGGCTGAGCCCAAATTGGAAAAACTGAAAATAGCACACAAAAACAGGAAACCAATTTTATACGGCTCTTTTGGATTAATGCAATTAATAATCATATCAGAAGTAAGTTATTAGTATTTGACCATGTTTAGATATCTATGGTCAGTCAACCTGGCCTGGTGGAGTAAGGCATTTATTGCAAGAGATACTCATTCATTTAACAAATATTCCTTGAGCATCTACTATGCACCGTGCCACATATAGTAATTGGAAAACATAAACTGGAAAAGGCGATATTTTAAATCCTCCATTAATTACTTGCTTGGTCTTTATTGAGGTGGGCATCAGGAAGAGTTCTGCTCCCGAATGATCTTTCGAAGCAAGTAGGTGCAGACATGTTATCAAGTCGTGAAAAATGTAGAGTGTTCCGGATCAGACTAACAAAGTCAGTAGAGGACTGAATGGCATCCACTCAAGCATTTGAAAGAGTTAGTGTAATACTGTGAACATGTATAACTCCTGAATGTGCATTAGAATCACCTGTGAAGCTTTCTAAAAACACCTGTGAGATCTGTGACCCAGCATAACCTCTAAAAGCCTAATCTCTCAAAGCATGGTCTCAGTACCAGAATGATCAGCATTACCTGACAATACATTCCAAATGCAAATTCTTTTTTAAATTTTTTTTTAATGTTTTTATTTATTTCCAGGAGAGAGAGAGAGAGAGACAGCGTGAGCAGGGGAGGGTCAGAGAGAGAGGGAGTCACAGACTCCGAAACAGGCTCCAGGCTCTGAGCTGGCAGTCAGCACAGAGCCCGACACGGGGCTCGAACCCACGAACCGCGAGATAATGACCTAAGCGAAAGTCTGACGCTTAACCGACTAAGCTACCCAGGCGCCCCTCAAATGCAAATTCTTGAAACTGACCTCAGATCAACTGAATCTAAGACCCTGAGGTTAGGGCCCAGTAACCAGTGCTTTACCTAATCCTTCAGGTCAATGTTAAAATTTGAAAATTGCTTCTCTAAATTATACTTTACGAGGACTAATGTGTGCTTATAGAAGAAATCAATTTGTCGTTGGATTATCGCATACTATTGTGGTTCCCACAAAAGCAAAATATAAAGAGAGAAGTCTCAGGGGAGGATAATTAACATAATCATGGAAACAGAACTGTATTCCTATGAGTTCAGACTAAAGATATGTAATTAGATAGCAAGTGTAGAAAACCATAAATGGTATATGAGCATGCCATACACCATTTCATATATATATATATATATATATATGCTTTTATATATATATAAAAGCATGGATCTGGTTGGCCAATGCCAGAATAGTGTAAAGCAATAACAACAAAGAGAAACTCGAAAGAAGAAATCTTCAGAAAAAGTAAAAGCAAGGATTGCCTTGCCCATTATATAATAAACACATGTAATTCTACCAGATGAAATCATCTTTGAAGGTAAGAGATAGTATCTTATTAAATTTATGAATAATAAATTAAATAATGAATAAATTTATTCATTAAGAGTCAGTAATGCTTAAAGTTGCAGGTTCAGATTTTTAGATCATTGCTAGGGTTCTTCCACCTATGATCTTAATTGACTTCTCTATGTCTCAGTTTTCTAATCTATAAAATGGGAAAACACTGTGTACCACATAGCATTGTTCTGCATAACAAATGTGTTGCTATATATAAAATGCCAGAAAGCACTTGATAAATGTTAGCTACCATAATCATTTTCATACCTTCTCTATATGTCCTATTACATCTGACCCACCACTGAAGTATTGGTCAACTTAATTTGAAAGATATTTTAAAAGTCTTGGGAATTTTACTATGTATTTATAGACAAGGAGTGAAACAAAACATGGATAAGAAAGGACAGCTAGAGTCATTGGGGAGTGAGGCAGAAGATAATTGTTTCACTGACTTAGATTAATACAAAAAATTTTAATGAAGGTTTTGATAAATTGATGGATATCAACTCCATAATTGGAAATTATGAGAACTTTAATGATATTTGAACTGAATTATAGAGATAAAAATAGACTCTTAAGATTAGCAAGGACCTTGGCAAGCACCTATCTTTTAAAAATGTAAGAAATATTTAGCAGCATCTCTGTGAGTCTTGGTATGAATACTTCTAGTCATGAGACCCCATTATTTGACAAGATAGTACATTCTAGCTTTGAACAGTTTCAATGCCCAGAGAGGTATTACTTACATTGAGCTCAAATCTGCCTTCATACCTTCTGATCACTGGTTCTCCCTCCTGTGATTTTTATAAAATACAAATCTTGCTGAGCATTTCCACCCATTGAATGTACTGTAATAAAGAAGAGCCACATTGCTGGATAAAACCTATCTGGTTTTCTGTTAGGGTTGAAATAAATACTACACCGAAATTCACACATTTTAAAATACTTTTGGATGTGCTTCCTTCGGAGTAGAGGTACTAATACTGGCAGGAAGAGAATGGAAGGGACTCGAGATATAAAGAGGATCCTACCTTTAAGTAGCTTGTGGTTAGAGAGAGAAGTCAGCTCTGCACACAAGTGCTGGCAAAAAATGGTTATAGATACTCTGATAGAAATATGCAGAGGCTACACAAGGAACCCAAGCACATTGTGAAGAAGGAGGTTATCAGAAAAGCCTTGAAAGCTGAGTAGTTCACCAGGTAAATGAGGGGAGAGGCAGGCATTTGAAAATTCAGAAAGGTATGAAATATACTGTGTATTTTGGAATTCAAAGTGATTCAGCACAGCTGAGGCACTGAGCACCATGGGGAGTGGGGAGCATGAGAGATAAGCCAAGAGATGGGCAGATGTCATTGTCTGCTGACCGAAGAGTCTTCACATCACAGGCTCTAACCATAACCAACCACTACTTCAAGGACTGCCATTAGCCCTGAAACACCTAGCACAGCCCACACATGGTGAAAATCTGACTCCTCATGGCCTGATTTCTTTCCAAGAATTGGTATTGACTCTGTTCTATAGAAGGCAACTTGAAGCCCAGGGAAGTTAAGTACCTTATCTCAAATCTGAATACTATGGGGACCAGCAAAGGAAAATCAATCTCACAATCTGCCGAGTCCCAGCTTTTCCAAATGTTCCTGTGTCTCTTTCATGAACTAAAAAGCAAGAAAAAAGAAACGACTGGATGAAGAAAGTGCACCACATCTCCTAGCTTCAGTGACGAGGAATTGATGGGATACAGGCTCCAGTTGTTGGTAGATTAGTGATGAGTCCCCCAGCAGAACATTCTAGTGGGTTCAGCTCCCACAAATCTGAGCCAAATGCCTTGTTTTCCCTTTGGGGATCCCCACTGTTATTAAACTGAATACGCTCCATTAAAAACACTGAGTTGGTGGAAGGTACTCTGCTCACACTAATGCACCACCAACGAATTAACTCCAGGTAAGGAAAACTGTAAGTACAAGGAAATTTATAACACTAATGACTTTAACAAATTTGCACTGATTAACAGGATGCCATGAACTGAAATCCTCGTGTTCCAATCAATCTCCCAGAAAACTTCACAAAAGTACACTTACGGGAAAAAAATCCATGAGATATTCTAGGCCGGGCTCTTCATAAAAAGAGGGACTAATTGGAAAAGACATGATACACTGACAAGTAGGGTGATTATTAGCTAGTAATTCTTAAGTTACTAGTCTTTTTAGTAAACAAATGTCTACATTTACATTTACATTTATTCCCCATAAAACGAGTCTCTGACACTCTTTCAAACAAAGGCCCACCTGAGACACATACTCATCAGTGCAAAGCCTTTCCTTATCTGTAGGGGGTCATGGGGAAGATACAATGATGGGGCATTTCCATGCTAAGACCGTTTTCTAGATAGGGAACCTGCAAGCAACTGGTGAAACAAGTTAGATGAAGAATTGGTAGTAATCTATCCAGCATTTAAATCGACAAGTTGAAGAAAACTTAGGAGATGATGGTTATGAATAAGAAGTAAAGCTAATGAAGGAACATTTAAGCAGAAAAGGGGAAACAATGGTTCTATCCCATCATTACTTAGTTGAAAAATTAAAGACACCTTTGGGGGCTCCTGAGTGGCCTCAGTGTTGGGGGTCTGACTGTTGGTTTTGTCTCAGGTCATGATCTCAGGGTTGTGTGATAGGGCCCCATGTCAGGCTTTGTGCTGAGTATGGAACCTGCCTAAGATTCTCTTTCTCTGTCTCTCTCTCTCTCTGCCCTTGTCCCCAGCTCACTCTCTAAAATAAAAATAAATAAACAGATTAATAAATAGATAAATGAAAAATAAGGCTTTGGATGGTTGCACATGCACTGAGTGACTGCAAGTAGGAAAACATCTGGATACAACCATCTGGGTATCTGTTTGCCAGATTAATATTCCTTTCAAGATAGAATAAGCTTGTTCTCAGAAGCTACAGAAAGCACCCACTCCGTTTTCAGTCCTGTGTTCCAGTACTTCTTAACAAGCAATCTTTTCCTACATCAAACTATGTGGTTGTCCACTTCTGCTGCTTTGGTCCAGTGATGCCACTACAAATCTGAGTGACAACATTCCATAACCATCTTAACGGGGTCTTATTCTAATGGAATGGCCAAGAGCCTCAAGTCACCATTAACGCTATGCTAAGTATCATCTACTAGTGCTCCGCATCTATATTTACTTTCTGTGCTCTTCCTCTGTCCTGCAGAGCAAAGGCTGAAAAACTAACAGCTATGTTTCCCAGGCTTCCTGATCACTAGGTCCTTAATGGCATTTATACCCTGCCTATGGAATGCACTCCTGCAAGATTTGAAAAGCAAAGGAGAACGAGTTCAATCTTGCTTTGGCGCCTGAGTGTGGCTTCTGACAACTGGGAGTTTTCATGGCGTTTTCACTGACTAGACACCATATCTGTGATGTGGGAAGCACTGGCACTCCCAGTAACTTCCTGCAGTTATCTGATCCTGAGTAGGTTACCTGAGTTCTCTGTTCCTTGGAGTACTCATCTGTAAACAGTGGGATGATAATGATATCTATTGCATAGAGTTGCCTTAAAGATGAAGTATCTGGAAAGGAGGTGTTAGGTATTATTTCTGCTGCATATAACCACTCAGAAGAATGCCTAACAAAAAGAAGTGCTCAGGAAGGGTTAGCTAAGATGATGAAAATAATTTGAGACTGAAAGACTGTAGCTGGTAAAGGAAGAGGTTTAATGTCAGAAGACAGGACAGTCGTGTGGCATTTAACAAATTAACCTCTCTGTGCTTCCTTTGTTTAATGTTCTTAATGCAGAGGGAGAATATATCAAGTTCACAAGATTATTTATTAAATGGGAAAATAGGTCTATAAACTTTGTGAAGCAAGAAGGCTTATACAAATGTTTATCAATATTAGTTACAATAGAAAGTGCTGAGGCATTCATAGGAAGAAATCATGACTTCTAAGGAGAATCAGGCAAACCACTGTGGAGGAAATGGCTTTTGGACAGGGCTTTGAGGGATGGATAGATTTTATAGAGAGAAATATGGCAGATAGAAGCTTTCCAGTTTGAACTAAGGCATGAAGGTGAGAAACTGAAGAACCAGTATAAAATGTTATTCTTCTAACATCTTTTCCTAGCAGTTATGCCACATACGCTTAGAGAAACATTTAAGCAAAGGAATTCTAAGTGGAACCTCCTAATTGGCTTTCTGCATACTTAGCATCACTTACAGAAAAAAAAAATCTAGTTATGGGGGCAGGATGCATTGAAAAGAGAAAGCTCATGGGCATGATTATGTAGCCTACAGAATTGAAGATGCATTCCTCTAAGTTAAAAGCAAAAGAGAAAAAAGAAAGCTTCCTACTAGCAGGAAAATGTCAAGGTGGCTCAGATGGTGAATATTATTCTGTTGCCATGATTCCTGTGTTTTGTCAGCATAAGAATTTGTAACACAGGCACAACACTCACTGAGGAGATGAATGACCTCATGTTAGGTGACTCCATTCCCAATCTCTAAGTAGCAACAACAACAACAGGCTGAGAGTGGGTTATTTATTGAAAGGGAGAATTATAATGATGCTGGTTTCAATAAACAAATAAGCAAATTGACCACATACCCCTGCACTAAATATGCAAATAAATAAATAAATAAATAAATAAACAAACAAATAAATGATTCTGGAGATGATGAGGGCGATTGGAATTAGTTCCTATTCATGCTCCCACGGGTATCAAAGACAAATCTGCCTCTCTGAAGTAGATGTTTAAGAAAGAAATACAAGGGCTACTTGGCATATAGCTCAGCACCTAAAACTGTGTCTCATTTTTCATTCTCAGTAGATTTCTGACAAACTATACGAATTTCCACCTAATTTTAAGTCAAGAGAATATATTACCATAGACCATGAGCTCTTTAATTTGGGAACATCAACATCTTCACTCTGAAAGGCTATCCTGAACACCTCCTGCCTGAAAGCTCATATTACTTCAACAAAACAGGATTAAAAGGCTCAGCGCAGCCCACAATAAAAGTTACCAGCCATACTGCTTTTGATACGGGGCTGAAATAACTTAACAAAACAGCACTGTTTCTTTTGAAAACTATAAGGAGAGAAATAGGAAGTCGATTCATCAGCAAGACAGCAAGAATGGTGGCGCTGTGGTTGTCATGCCTAGAAGTGCAATAGAGTCGAGTCAGGAGGAGAGCTTTTGTACTCAGCCCAGATGTGGACTACAACGAGATACCAGTAATTAAAAATCTCAACCCTTATAGTCATCATCCAACTCAACAAAAGCAATCAAGACCAAGTCACATGTGAGAGATGAGAGATTAGGCAATTGAACGCCGAACAAAGGAAATAGGGGGCCAGTATGGAGAACATGTCAACATACTGGATGCTCTTGATCGTGTGACTAAACTTGGGGCTCTGGAATCCAGAGGCAAGACTCAGCCCTGCCACCATGAGCAAGTATGACTTGGAGCAGGTAATATAGCCTTTGTTAGTCTCAATTTCCACATCTACAACATGGGAGAATAATTTTACGTAACCCATATTGTGAGATATTTTCAAATTCACTGATTCATCAAAAGCCTTATACATTGTTATGCTTAAATTTCTGTGTTAACTTGGCTGAAACATCATGGTCAGATGTTTGGTGAAACGTTATTCTGGATGTGTCTGTGAAGCTGTGTTTGGATGAAATTAACATTTAAATTGGACTTTGAGTAAAGCATATTACCCACCATCATGTGGGTGGGCCTTACCCAATCAGTGGAAGGCCTACTAGACCAAAGGCTGACTTCCCCCAAATAAAAAGGAATTTTGTCAGGAAGCTGTCAATTCAAGAATGCTAGCCTACCCCATCATATTTTGGACTTACCAGGCCTCCATAATCACATGAGCCAATTCCTCAAAACAAATCTGTCTCTCTATATATATACCTCCTGTGGTTCTGTTTCTCTTAAGAATTCTGACTAATGCATACATTATGAAAAAAAGAAGAAGAAATTAATCCATAAATGTGGTTCAAAATAAGAAAGTGCCATCTTGATAAATTTCAAGAGAAAAATCATATAGTCATTTCAATAGATGCCCACAAAGCCATTTGACATAATTCAACATATATTGATATGATTTTAGAAAAATAATTCTAAAAACTCTTGGATTCTTACTTAATATAGTAAAGAAAACCAAGTCAGGTCAATTTAATACTGAGTGATCAAAGTTAGAAGCACTCTTTTTAAAACTCTCTTTAGAAGCTGTTGTCTACAATTGTTTGATAAGCTCTAGTTAATGCAATAAACATTGAAAAGAAGTGAGAAAAACAGCATTTAAGAACACTGAGATTGCACACCAAAACCATCCAGAGGAAACTTCTAAAACTTAACTAGAAGTCACAGAAGAATTCAATATAACAAACAAATGTGAGACAAATATATAATGGGATTCCCAAAACAAAAAAAGGATTAGAGAATAATGTAATGATAAATGGTTAGCAATGTAAAAAATATACAAACTTTTATACACACCACAATTATAACTTCATAAACATGATTACATATAGAAAAAGACTAAATAAAAAAACTAACACATAACAGGATAATTAAATGAAACTACTTCTGTCTCAAGGGTTTTGGGAAAAACCACAAAGACCGGAAAAATATAGTAATAGGTGCCCAGTACTTCTACATACTAAAATTAGGGGCAAAATTACCTATACAGGACATCTGAAATTTTCTCACTAGTTCAGGGAGCATTTGCCTATCTCTGGTATATATAAGACATACGAAAGAGGCAGTTTTTGAAGAAATAGTAGTCCCTCTACTCATCCTCAAGATGTACATTTTTTCGGGGCGCCTGGGTGGCTTAGTTGGTTAAGCGTCTGACTTTCGCTCAGGTCATGATCTCGCGGTTCGTGGGTTCGAGCCCCGCGTCGGGCTCTGTGCTGACTGCCAGCTCGGAGCCTGGAGCCTGTTTCAGTCTGTGACTCCCTCTCTCTCTGACCCTCCCCTGCTCACGCTGTCTCTCTCTCTCTCTCCTAGAAATAAATAAAAATATTAAAAAAAATGTACATTTTTTCCATAGCAGAGATATGACTCTCTATATAAATATTACCTATTGTCACGAGAAGCAGTGCGTGTGGTGGTGAAGAACAGAGGCTCTAAGCCAGGGTACAAATCTCAGCAACTCCACTTAAAGACAATGTAACCTTGGAAAAGTTACTTATCCTTTCTGAGCCTCTGTTGCCTCATTTGCAAAATGTGATAACACCTAATTATTAGAATTATGAGGTTTGAGTAAATTCGTGTATGTAAAGCATTTAGAATGGTGTCTGGCACAGAGTAAGTACTATATGTGTTGGCTTATCATCATCATCATTATTATTCCTGTTATGTTATTGTTCACATCTTCTGGAGACATACTGAAAACATTGTCTTAGGAGTTTTGGGAAAGATAACTGAAAGATATATAAGTGTCTTCAATCTAATAAACACTGTTGAGCTTTATTAAGAGTTTTTGGAAAAATGCAATACCATACCGAACCATCAAAAAGTTATTTCCTTGTACCTTTCCTTCATAGGAATTCTACAAATCATGTACACTGCCAAAAGTGGGTTGCATTAACACTAGAGGAAACTGCCTAACAGGAATTTAAAAGCTCAGATTGATTTCCAATGTGTTCATGGAGGAATCTTCGAAGAATCTGAATTTCCTAAGATTTTTAAGGAGAGCAGGAATTATTTCTAGAATACTCACTTTTTTTTCCCAAAAGTATTTCTCACACTCAGTATAGAACATTAAGACAATGATGTATTCATAATGCATTTGTCTTAAACATCCCTTCATATAGGGCTAGAATAGTATAAATTTCAAATTGTTTTGAACCACCTCTTTCTGTGGTCTTTCTCATCTCAGCTAATAGCAATTCCAACCACCCGATACACAGGATAAAAATCTAATGCCATTAAAAAAAAAAAAAAAAAAAAAAAAAAAAAAAACCTACTACATGGCAATGAGAAAGAATGAAATCTAGCCATGAGAGACTATTGAATGCGAGAACAAACTGAGGGCAGATGGGGTGGGGGTGGGGGGAGGGGAAGAAGGATGATGGGCATGGAGGAGGGCACTTGTGGGGATGAGCAGTGGGTGTTATATGGAAACCAACTTGACAATAAACTATTTAAAAAAAGAATTATTGGGGCGCCTGGGTGGCTTAGTCGGTTAAGTGTCTGACTTTCGCTTAGGTCATGATCTCGCGGTTCGTGGGTTCGAGCCCCGCGTCGGGCTCGGTGCTGACTGCCAGCTCGGAGCCTGGAGCCTGTTTCAGTCTGTGACTCCCTCTCTCTCTGACCCTCCCTGCTCACGCTGTCTCTCTCTCTCTCTCTCTCTCTCTCTCTCTCTCTCTCTCTCTCTCCTAGAAATAAATAAAAAACATTTAAAAAAAAAAAAGAATTATTCTATATTGACCAGAACAATAAACATGTTGACTGGGGGAAAAAAAAAAAACAATTCCTTTTTGTAGAACAGTTTTTATACTTACATAAAAATTGAGAAGACAATACAGAGTTCCAAATACCCCATATTCAGTTTCCTTTATAATCAAAATCTTATCTTGGGGCACCTGGGTGGCTCAGTCAGTTGAGCATCCAACTTCAGCTCAGGTCATGATCTCGCGGTTCATGAGTTTGAGCCCCACCTCGGACCCTGTGCTGTCAGTGCCAGAGCTGTCAGCACAGAGCCCGCTTTGGATCCCCTGTCCCCCTCTCTTTCTGCCTCTTCCCTGCTTGTGCTCTCTCTGTCTCTCTCTCAAAATATACATTTAGAAAATCTAATATTAGTATGATACTAATAATTTATTATAATTAATAAACCAATATTGATAAATTATTATTAACCAAGCTCCATGCTTTATTGAGATTTCCTTAGTTTTGACCTAATGTCCTTATTCTTTTCCAAGAATCCATGCAGGATATCACATTACAGTTAGTAGTCATGTCTCCTTAGGATCCTCCTGCCTTTGATGGTTTTTCAGACCATCCTTGTTTCTGATGACCTGATAGTTTTGAGTAGTACTAGTCAGTATTTTGTAGAATGCTCCTTAATATATATTTGTCTGGGGTTTTTCTCATAATTAGACAGGAATTGTGGGTTTGAGAGAAGACCATAGAAGCAAAGCGTACATACTACCAACATGATTTATCATTAATGATGTTGACCTTTTCACCTGGCTGAAGGTGTTTGTCAGGTTTCTCCACTGCAAAATTACGACTTTGTCCCTTTTCTAAATTGTACTCCTTGGGAGGAAATCACTATAGGCAACCCACACTTAAAGAGTGGGAGAATACTCTTAAAATATTCCAAACAGGGATACCCGGGTGGCTCAGTCAGTTGAGCATCCGACTTGATTTGAGCTCAGTGACGATCCCACGGTTCTGGGATCAAGCCCTGAGTCAGGGTCTGCACTAAGTGAGGAGCCAGCTTCAGATTCTCTTTCTTTTTCTCTCTCTCTCTCTCTCTCTCTCTCTCCCTGTGCCCCTCTCCCCCACTTGTTCTCTCTCTCTCTCCCTCTAAAAAATAAATCAATCAATAAATGAATAAAATACTCCAAACAATATATTTATCTAGATATTTTAAATTCTATTTTTTTGGATAACAGAAACAGCTCTGAAATGTTTCACAGATGGATACTGCTTTAAAAATAAAATACTTCTAGTAATTTTTTCTAGTAATAAATACAATGCATGCTCAGTGTAGAGAAACTAGAAAGTATGTTTAAGAAAAAGGTCCCCTAAAATTTACCATGCAGACATAGATCACTACAGGTAATATTTTGGGCTACTGTCTACAAACCTTCTTTCTAGGTCTATACTTTAAGAGCTGAAACAATCAATCCTCTCCATAAACTACTCTATCTCACTCACCACCATTTAACATTATGAAAAATTGCTCTGTACTCTTTGACAAAAAGTGTTTTGTCTTTACCAGAGCCTAGCATAGTGCCCAGCAGGTAGTGCATTCAGCAAGTGTGATCCAATGACCTTTCTGGCTTGATGAACTGACGAACCCTCTATGAAACCATTTACTGAAATTTGTTGACCGGTATGATCTCAGTCTCTGCCTTTGCCCTCACAGGATAACTCAAGTCACTGGCACAGAATCACTAATTTGGGGCCTTACAAAATTAATTAAATCAGTAAAACAGTATGTAGTCTGTAAGGACTGAAAGAGATAATGGCATGTGAAGTGCTTAAGTACACAGGTCCACGGTCCTTTACCCCGAATGCCTTGAACCGGGTACATTTTGGAACTAAGGATTCTTCCATGGGAGGAGGACAAGAGAGCAAATGGACTGTTATTATGTAACACCACAACTAGGTATAGGGAAATATGTTATAATCGACCGATATCTTTTACAGCAAAGCATGCAAATAATCACAATAATCAGACTGTTTCCCTGTGTTGTATAATTTTTAATCGTACATTTTTTTTTAAATGTTTTATTTATTTCTAGGAGAGAGACAGACAGCATGAGCAGGGGAGGGTCAGAGAGAGAGGGAGTCACAGACTGAAACAGGCTCCAGGCTCCGAGCTGGCAGTCAGCACAGAGCCCGACGCGGGGCTCGAACCCACGAACCGCGAGATCATGACCTAAGCGAAAGTCGGACGCTTAACCGACTAAGCCACCCAGGCACCCCTTAATTGTACATTTTTTTTTAAATGTTTTATTTATTTCTAGGAGAGAGACAGACAGCATGAGCAGGGGAGGGTCAGAGAGAGAGGGAGACACAGACTCTGAAACAGGCTCCAGGCTCTGAGCTGGCAGTCAGCACAGAGCCCGACGCGGGGCTCGAACCCACGAACCGCGAGATCATGACCTAAGCGAAAGTCGGACGCTTAACCGACTAAGCCACCCAGGCACCCCTTAATCGTACATTTTAAGACTCCCTTGAGTCTGAGTTGAGGGAACACCCTCCAGAGGTCCCCTTTGCCCCAGTTTATCACTAGTTGGAGATGAAATTTGGGAGTGATTTCTCATCTTGCAGATTTCCTAGAAATGTAAGTAGTAAAATTCAAACTAGAAGACCCCTAGGGAAGAGGTCTAGCATTTTGAATTTCCAGGGATAATTTTTTATTATGCAGGGACCAAAGATATAAATAAGCCTCCTTATTTGCTCTCTGTGTCAGTTTTCAAGTTTCTTTCCTAGCCTCCCCTTTCACTAGGGCAGAACTCGTAAAGGCCCAGCTTTAGGTCTGTGTGTGGAAGGAGCCATGGGGCAGGGAGGGCTCTGACTCTCTGCTTTCCCGGACCCAGGCCTTGCCTTCTATTCCTGTAGGGTGGATACTACACATTCACTCAGTTGTTGATGCTAATAAAACCCCAGGAGACCAGACACCATCAGTGTTCATGCTTACCTCTCTTTCCATTCCCTCTCAGTTCCGGGTGTCTAAAGGTTTCTCTTCTTTCTGGCAAGGCCAGCTGGGCATTAAATAAGGTATCCTATTTTATCCAGCAAGTGCTGGTGTTACAGCAAGAGAACTGTCAGGTATCTTAGTTCACCATATTGCCAGACCAGAACTCTTAATTTCATATTCCTTTTAAACCAACAATCCATATTAAATACTAAACTTTTTCTATTAGCCACCTTGCTCAATTAACCAGATAGGCCATTTCCCAAGCCTTTTGGGATAACGTTTGACACAGGAGCTGTAGAGTTACTTTTTAAATGAAAATCCTTTAATAAATACCTTTCTTTTGTAAGTAAGCCTTCAAAGCCTACTCTGAAAAATCATTAGGCTGGAGAAATCACAACCTGATGCCATCTACTTAGTGACAAATTACCTTCCAGATGTTGAGTGCAGTTGTCTAATTGAAATTACTTGAACGTCCTCTGCTCTTAACAGCAGTGGAATAAATCTGTTGTGCTGAGTTCATAGCAGCACTCTCCACAATAGCTAAAACATGGAAAGAGCCTAAGTGTCCATCAACAGATGAATGGATCAAGAAGATGTGGTTTATCTATACCATGGAATACTACATGGCAATGAGAAACAATGAAATCTGGCCATGTGTAGCAACATGGATGGACCTTGAGGGTGTTATGCTGAGCGAAATAAGTCAGGCAGAGAAGGACAAATATCATATGTTTGCACGTATAGGAGGATTAGGAGGAACTTGACGGAGGACCAAGGGGGAGAAGAAGGGCGGAAATGGTGGGGGAAAGGGAGAGAGGCAAACCATGAGAGACTCTTGAATGCTGACAAAAACTGAGGACTGAGGGTGGGGGGGGGAGGGGGGATGGGCATGGAGGAGGACACTTGTGGGGATGAGCACTGAGTGTTATGTGGAAACTAATATGACAATAAACTATTTGTAAAAAAAAAAAAAAAAAAATCTGTTGTGCTGAAATGTCAACACCCTTTAGGTGGTATTGTTCCGGGACACTTGTAACTGTGTCTATCTCATTCTCTTGGTGAACCCCAATTTTAGTTTTTCTTTAAAGTGTGGTTTCTTGGGGCGCCTGGGTGGCTCAGTCAGTTAAGCGTCCAACCTCGGCTCAGGTCTGTGGGTTCAAGCCCCACATCAGGCTCTGTGCTGATAGCTCAGAGCCTGGAGCCTGTTTAGGATTCTATGTCTCCCCTTCTCTCTGCCCCTCCCCTGCTCATGCTCTCTCTCTCTCTCTCTCTCTCTCTCTGTTTTTCAATAATAAATAAATGTTAATTTTTAAAATAAATAAAGTATGGTTTCTTGCCGATCCTTAGCATATGGCCTGGAGCTGAGCAAGCGCTTCTTACATATTTGGTGACTGACTAATGCTCATGGTGAATACTGGATGAGTAGTTTTTGTGCTCGTCATTCTGTTGGGCTATTAGACGGGACTTGAGAAAGCTGAACAAAAACGCTTACCATTGGTGTGTGGTTCTATCACCTTTTTCCGCTTTTAAATCAAGGTGCTTTTTTGTGGGTGCCGTTTGGTGTTTCTTTCTTTTTTAATTTTTTAAAAAACTTTTTTAACATTTATTTATTTATAAGAGAGCCAGAAAAAGAGAGACACAGCGTGAGTGAGGGAGGGGCAGAGAAAGAGGGAGACAGAACTCAAAGCAAGCTCCAGGCTCTGAGCTGTTAGCACAGAGCCCGATGCAGGGCTTGAACCCACGAACTGCGAAACCATGACCTGAGCTTAACCGACTGAGCCACCCAGGTGTCCCTGTTTTGTGTTCCTTTGCTTGTCACAAATGAATTTCAACTTCTAACAGGTCCCTTTTAAGTGTGTTAACATGGCAGTAGGCAAAATGGGCATTTATCTACCTAAGATTTGATCATGAATAAAATTCCCTGTATCTTCCTGGGGAACCAGTTACTACATTGAAAACTGTGATAGTAATGGATTTTTCACCAATAACGAATATGATTTGTAAAGTGAAAATCAATCTATTTTGAGTGATGATGCCTCACAGCAATAGGGAAGATTTCATCTGAACAATTATAATAAAACTATATGATGTGTCAGTTGAGTAAGACTAGAAATTCAGTAAGTAATCAGTCTTGTCTGGCCATTTTCTGGCTTGATGACCTTGGGAAATTGTGACCTTCACTCTCCTCCCTCAAAAGAACAAGATAGTTTCTTAAACTAGTTTCTTAAACGTCTGTCCCTGAGCAGGAAGATATACAGCACACATCTCTGTGGACACCTGAGCTGACTGACTGACTGACAGACATGTCTCCTTGTCACAGCCTCCCTGCGTTTTGAAGTATGGATTTGGAAAGATAGCTCCTCTCATCCTGTAGGCAACACCTTGTTTAACGATGACTTTCACAATGTTTGGTTGCTGTTCTTGTAAAATAACTATAAGGTATAACATACGTATCTGCTAGGACTCAGGTTGCAAGTGACCAAATCATAGTTCAAACCAACACACATAAAAAGGAGGGATTTATTAGCTCATATGTCCAAGCCACAGAGGAAGGTAGACTGGCTTCAAGAACCCCCAGTCTCAGCACTAGAGTATTTGTTCATGCTCTGGCTTTAGCCCTGTAACTGATCTCTGCTTCTCTCAGTGTCTTGGTCTCGTTATCTCCAGGGAACACAGCCACGGCCACCTACAGAATCGCATCTCAACAGCTCCAAACCAAAGGAAAGAGCACAGCATTACCCAGAAAAACAATAAAATCTGGGAAGAGTTCAAAATGGCTCATCTTGGGCCCTCTGTCTATTGACCGATTACTTGATTGGCCAGTCACTAGCCTGAATTTTCTGCTCTCCCCTGTCATCAGAAGGGATGGATTGTTTCTGTAGTAAAGGGGCGGTAGAGGGTAGGCAAGCACAAGAGATACCACATACACCTAACTGGCTAATCATATATTTTAACCATTTTACTATGTAGTATAGTATATATGCATATAGTCTGTGTGTTTGTATTTAAGAAAGTATAAATTGTTTTGTGAGCGTGTGTGTATGTATATACTGCACGCATGTAAGTATATTTATTATGTATGTGTTTTCTGTATATCTGTATATAATGTTTCATGAATATGCATAGATGAATATAATGTATGTGTTACTGTTTGGTCAAGTATGAGTGTATCTTTCCCCTTTTCCAGGACCCCATTTATGATGGGGTCCTAGATCATCATTACACCAAGGAATCCATTTTCTATCTTCTATTCCCTACAGTAAGTTGTATTCCAGGCAGAGTGGTCTACTTATTGTCCCGAGATGCATCTGATTTCTTCCTCTGGAAAGTCAGAGGATCATGCAGGCCTCTGGCAGTGCCTCAGGGGCCTCTTGGGCATGGGGTACCATATTCATTTCAGGGGTACTCCATATATGGTTTTCAGGATAGCAGTACCAAAGTAAGAGCACTCCAAGACTGGGTAACTAGGGCACCTGGGTGGCTCAGTCAGTTGAGGGCCTGACTCTTGGTTTCGGCTCAGCTCATGATCTCATGGCTTCGTGGATTCAAGTCCCACATTGGGCTCTAGACTGGAAGTGTGGAACCTGCTTGGAATTTTCTCTCTCCTTTTTCCTCTCTCCCCCCCCATTCATGTTGTCTCTGTCTCTCTTAAAATAAATAAACTCAAAACAAAACCAGACAGAAAGACTTGTTAACTAGCCAACCAAAATGAGGAGGTAAGAGACTAGCAACAAGGGTAATAGAATCTGAAAGAGGTAAGGAATGGATCAATGGAGTGTGAGGCAGTGGTGATGATCCACGCAGACCTTAGGAGTTTACCTTGACTTTTGGTATAGTACACTTGGCCAAATGGAAGTGGTAAAAGCTGAAGGAAAATGGACAGTTGTCTATTCAGAACTTTGAATCTTGCTCTCTTTCCCAATCCTGCTCTCTCCTCTCTCCATCCCATCCAAATCCTTCTCCTAGGCACATGTCTCGCCTCTCCCACAAAAGGCAATTACGTCTGTCCCTCCCATTTGGCACTGGAGCATAGGTTGCCTTGAGATGCTGGCATCGTTTGGGAATTGCTATTTCACAGCCGGACTGTGAAGAGAAACATACTCTCTTCTCCACTCAATATACATATGCCCTCATACTTAGGAAAAAGAGAAATTATCTTAAATATGATGCATCCAATATGCACATGCCAAATAAGTAATCTTTATGATATGTTAATTTAGTTGTTTCCTTTTCTATAACAATTTAATAGTTGAAATTTCTTTCGCTTTATGATTACATAAATGTGAATATTCAGAATTTAATTAACAATTAAATTGATCAGATTTAAACTTTTGGAACATTCATTTGCATATAATTGCTCTTGATATACTTATGTAAAATCCAAAGCCTATATTCCCAAATATAGAAAGCCTATTCATGTCAGCTTTAGTTACATGTGTACATTTATTTGAATTTGTGGAGTGTGTGCTTTTATTGCCAAGAAAGTCAGCTATGTTCCTTAATTGTTGCTATAACCACAATTCAGGAAATTCTATTGCAACATCAATATGTTATGCACATCTTTAATTAGGCTAGTGCGGCCTGTCTGTCACAGCAACTGATCCTAAGTATTCATATTTAGTCTACTTGAGGCTTTAAAATGTTCTCATTTTTAAGAGGCATATTTTGGCCTCATTAAATTGTTAAGCAAATCAATATGCAGCCCTACAACTTGATCACTACGCTCCAGAAATCCTGTGTCTCTTTACCTAGCACATCTTTAGGTACCTGAAAGGGCACTCTCCCATAAATACCAGAAATCCTCTGCAGCTCTAGGATGTTATATTCTCTTATCAGATGTGAGGGAGACATCTGTCACCCCTACCAATCACCAGGAAGATCAGGCTGGGCATTCTATTGATTGTCAGAGCTCCATTCTCTTATCTAGTAGTTAATGCAAATAAGTTGCAGGTTCCTTGCTCTAAGCAATGTCTTCACACCAGGTCACCCAACAAAAGAGACAACACAATGGCTAATTCCTGTGGTCTAGAAACTAAACAGAATCTAGCCTGAAGTTCATTTTCTTTCTCTTTCCTCAAAATCTGCCCTGATTTCAAAAAGGGAGAAACAATGGCTGCCTTGAAGCATGCCTTACGGTATCTTAGTCTTTTACACCTTCTCTATCTGCCACAATTAATTAATTTAAAACAAATCGTTAACATTTGCATTAAGGAGAAAGCAAAGTTCATAGGTTATTGCCGAGCAGAGATATGGATTTTTTGGAAACACTGGGTGTCACAGGCTTTTTAACCATGTCCAAGGTCAAGTGATAATACAACAACTCTGCCATAATGCTAGAGGTGGGGTCCCCCAGAGCCAGTCCTATTAAAATGCAGAGTTGCTTTACTAATAACACAGTACTGATGGGGAAGGGCAAATCTGAGCAGCTAGTGGGTCAGGAATTAAAGTATGGTGGATGCAGGGGGAGTGTAGGGCCCACTACAAAACTTAAATCTCCCTGGGTCCAAGCTTCAGTTTGGAACTACCTCATGGTTACACGTAAGTATCGATGAGGAATCCTGGGTTCTGTGGCTAGCAAGGACTTTTAGAACTCCAGCCCTCACCCAGTTAGCTGTAACTCATTTTACTTCCCTGCTTCTCAAGACCTCCCCTCCCCCCAAGATAAGAACTGTAGCCTGTAGTAAGAAAAAGAAGGGCCATGGGACAAAGAAGGGGGGTGGTGGAGGCAATCACCAATTGCATTATATTTAGATTGCCATTGTTTTGCTAGGACTAGCATTTTAATTCTTTCAATTTAACTTCACTAGAATAGTCTAGCTTTCAAAACTTATTCCTTTTTATGGGTCCAGATCAGGAAAAAAAATACTACAACAATTTAAAAAAACAAGTGGGTGCCGGGGGCCTCTCAGTTTGGTGAGTGTCCAACTCCTGATCTTGGCTCCTGTCATGATCTCATGGTTTGTGGCTTAGAAGGATCGAGCCCTACACGGGTCTCTATGCTAACAGCGCAGAGCCTGCTTGGGATTTTCTCTCTCCCTCCCTGTCTGCCCCTCTCCTGCTTGCACACATGCTCTCTTTCTCAAAATAAATAAATAAACTTTAAAACTAAATACATATAAAATATAGGCAAGTCCACCTGTTTATCTTTCCTGTATCCCTTGTACTTTTACTTCTTGTACTTCCCTTGAGAATAGGTCACTTAAGAACTAGGTGAATTGATAAAATCAATCCAAGCTTGAACAGAGTATAAATTATTCTCTGTGAGGCCTTCAGGACAGACTGTCACAGATTTATAAGACTGCCTATACTTCCACTTGTGCCAAGCCAAAGGGACCAGAGTTCATCTTATTTTAAAGATAACCAAAGAATCAGATTTTGCTCCCAAGCACTCCCGCTCTCTCCGATGTCCACTAAATCTTCAAATTCTGCCATTGCATCCCCACTTTGTTTTAGAGAGTAGTGGAGAGATATTCTTTCTTGTAAACATTTTCACTCATAAAACTTTTGTTTAATGGCAGCAATGTCAGGGAATAAAGCCATCATCAGCAATAATCATGTTTGCAGATGCTCTAGGTCTAGAAATCACTGCTGGCATGTCTACGTGTTTAACAAAATTCTTGGAAGTCTGGCAGTTTCTAGAAAGCTTGTGGTTTCTTCTGAGAACGCCTCAAGGACCAAGGTATTAAAATAAACACATCAGGGGCACCTGGGTGGTTCTGTTGGTTAAGTGTAAGACTTGGGCTCAGGTTATGATCTCACGGTTCATGGGTTCAAGCCCTGCATCAGGTTCTGTGCTGACAGCTCAGAGCCTGGAGCCTGTTTCATATTCTGTGTCTCCTTCTCTCCCTCTCTGCCCCTCTCCAGCTCATGCTCTGTCTCAAAAAACAAAAAAAAAAAAAAAGAAAGATTCCCCTTTGTACCCCCCCAAAACTAAATAATAAAATAAAAAATAAAACTATACCAACAGAATTTCAAAGGGTAGCCTGGTTGATGTGGTTAATTAAATAATTGCATCCTCAGGTCAGTTTTCCAGTAACAGTCCAAGATCCAATACATATAACATATGTCTGTTTATAATTTTACATATATATATATACACTTATTTATTGAGAGAAGGAGTATGTACAGATGCATGTGCAGAAGCAGGAAAGGGACAGACAGAGAGAGAACCTTAAGCAGGATCCATGCTCAGTGTGAAGCTCAACATGGAGATCGATCTTACAACAACCTTGAGATCATGACCTCAGCCGAAATCAAGAGTTGGATGCTAAACTAACTGAGCCACCTAGGTGCCCCTAATCCATTAATATTTAGATAAATGACAAGGTCTTTAATATGTGGGGGGATTTCCCTCACAAGAGTAATTCATGAGACACTTATTTCATGTTTCATTTTCTATCTGTGATAGGCCCTTGTGAAATGGCCAGCCCAATCCAGTAATAATAGAATATTCAATGACGGCCAGAAAGCACTAAAGTACCAAAAGAAGAGACAGAGAGAGTAAGACTGACTATTCTCTAAGAGATACATTTTTATATAGGTAATTAATTTATTAGGACACTCAACAAATTCAAGGAATGGACACTTTAAAAAATTGATTTTAAAACAGTTAAAGGATAAACTTCAAGCAAAGCTCCTAAGAAGTTATATGTTATTAATGGTGCCTTTTTCTTTTTACTATAAAGGTCTAATAAAAAGCCTGTAAATCCTACAGATACAGAAACAATTTTAAAAGAATCAAATTAACTGGAAGCAGTGACTCAGGTATGATATTGCCTATACAAGGGGACAGACCCAGCCAGCATTCAGTATCCCTCCCTGGATGCTAAGAATAACTCTCAGGACAAGAGCAGAATTCTACACATGAGTTTCCTCTCCAGTATCTTGACAAAATGACCTGTCAATGGGGTCTTCCCAGTGATGTAGATATACTGATGACTTGTACCCTTGTCCCCAAAAACTTCAAACAGGCTTGGACTTTGCATCTAGCAATATTAACCTCAAATTTATCGCATTCTATAGAAACAAATAGTAAAAACAATGCTATTAACCACTTCTATCCACTTCCCACATTTTGAGAGGTTCATTATTCTTTACTTCACTCCAAAATGCAAATCTCTGCTTGCAAAAGGGCTACTAGAAAAGTATATTATACTTTCTAGTTGTTTATATACCTCCAGCCTCTCCTGTACTACCAACTGGCTACAAAGAATTAGAGGTTCAGTGATTATAGGATTTAAATGATTTTAACCCCTCTACATTTGGAAACTCTTTAAATCCCATTATCCTGGCAGCCACGGAGAATTTTAAAATCAGCTTGGCCTTTCTAGCTCCAGGTCTAAGGATTACAGAGTTTTAAAGAATATAAATGCTTCTCTGCAGTTCTACAAAGAGCTGTCCCCAACCAGTTGACCTCCAGGCAATAAAGCCAGCCAGTTCTCCAGCTGGTAACTGCTGACCAGAGTTTTGAAATAGAAAGATATGTATGTTAAACCACCAAGAAAACAAGTAATTGCCTCCTCAACTCCACATGAAGCTAGAGAATCAGAAGATTTGATGTAGGAGGGGCAGCAGACATTAGACATGTGTCAGCATGCCACAATGTGTAAGAATGAGAAAACAGGAAATGTCAGGGACTCAAAGAAGCTTGGAGGGCCAGAGAGAGTAAGTTCAGTGATTGGAAGCCATCTTGCTCCTAAAGAAAAACTGTTACCATGGATACCCATGAATCCTAGGAAACCCTCTGAGGTCTTACCTCTTGTGTTCTCACGTTTACGTATCCATAGTGAGTTCGAAGGGGCCGCCTATATGTGTAGGAGAACGGTATCCATTTTGTGCCAGGCTGTCCAAAGCAGTTTAGCAGCAGTGGGAAATTGACTTCATTTACAAGGCGCACAACCAGCAGGAAGAGGAATGCTGCTGCGAAGCTCACTGCAATCATAGACTTTCTCTATAAGACATTAAAAAAAAGAAGAATGAATGAATGAATGAGTTTCAACCAAAAGTAGTCACAGAGGGAGACCCCTTTATCTCCCTCTCTTTTTCTTTCAAAAGGATAAAACGACTGTGTGATTTAGGAGGTTTCATTTGGAGACAGAATATCATCATTTGGTGACCAGGTTGCTGTAGCGCGCCTCTTAGATTATCAGCAGAGCAGCCTTCTTAGATTATCTTTCCATTCCATGCCTACCCTTCCTTACTGCCCCAGATTCCTTGATAACTTCTATTCAATTTTTGAAAAGCAAATGAGACATTCCCAGCTACAGGAAGCCCTTCCTAACTGTTCCATCCCCTCCCACCACCATCCCTTCACCCCAACCTACCTATCCTAATAGAGTCCTGCCACTCCCCCACCTCGAGGGCACATCTATGGTTGCACATTTTTCATTACATAATTATTTATATGACTTTTCCTCCATCTAATTGCAAGTTCCTAGAGAACCGGAATGGACTGTCATACTGCTCTCTGTATCCCAGGTCTATAACACAGCGCCTTACATATTGTAGGCACCCAAGAAACAGTTCAGTGAATCAATGAATGGATTTTTCCCATCCTTGTAGACAAATTACCAGCAATTACCTTGTTTCTATATCTAGCACCCGCTACAGGCAGGAAGCTTCCTGTGCTGTAAAAGGCTATGCAAAAGGAAGACTCAAAAAGTTAACAATAAAAGTGGGGGGAAAAATCCATGCCAAGCAGCGTAAGAACATCCCCCTTAATGTGTTGCCATGGAGCAAAAGCAGGAGCAAATGCATCTGACTGGGGTGAGGGAAAGCAGAGATGTGTTTGAGACTGAGCTGGATAAAATGCATGAATTTTAATCAGTAGAGATACTTTAATCAGTGAAGCTCTCTAGGTAGAGGGAACAGAGCAAGAAGGCCAGAAACATGGGGCGATACATAGCTGCCTACTGCTTTGTCTTCCTGAGGCGCAGAGGAGGAGAAAAGGCCAGAGACAACAAATGATAACTTTAGGGACTGCCTGAAACGCCAAGCGGAGACGTCTACTGAGGGTGGTAGGTGATGGAAAACCATAGGAGGTTTTGTTTGTTGCTTGTTTAATTTTTTAAGGTGACTGCTACAAGTTATAATCAAGCATCGCTGTTTCAGATGTTTTGGAGCAGGGCGGAAATAAAGACAGGCAGCAAGTGAGGGGCTATTCCGACTGGTAGGACAAAAGTAATGAAGGGTAGAAACTAGAGCAGTGGCAAGAGGAACAAAGGGAGAAAAAGATATGAGAAACTCAGCTTAGGTGGTAGGGAGAGAACATGGCTCCTGCTTGGCTAGAGGTGCAGATGGAATTTTTTCCTAATGTTTTTTATTTATTTCTGAGAGAGAGAGAGAGAGCGTGAGCAGAGGAGGGTCAGAGAAAGGAAGATACAGAATCTGAAGGAGGCTCCAGTCTCTGAGCTGGCAGTCAGCACAGAGCCCGACGCGGGGCTCGAACCCACGAACCGTGAGATCATGACCTGAGCTGAAGTCGGATGCTTAACCGACTGAGCCACCCAGGCGCCTTCAGATGGAAAATTCGAGGTCAGGTTACTGCAAGAATACTGGTCATATCAGGAGAACCAGAGTGGTCAGAGCAAGAAATGATTTAACAGAGTAAGAAGATAAAGCCCTTGGCTTCCTAAGTCCTACTTCCCATTCAGATGGTGGGTCATCTGAATGGAGCCCCCCAGGAGTCAGGTGGAAGGTCACATCTAGGGCAAGAAGAAAGAGCAGGCAGAGAGTAGACAGCAGGAACAGCCATGCGTTGAAGTCCAGGGTGAAGACACAATCAGATATTCCTCCACAAAGCTGGGCTTGGCCCTTGATTCTTCTTCAAACTTAAGGGATGCCAGATAAGTTTCCAGGAAGGACTGGATATATGTTGTGTTTCCAGCTTACCACTTCTTAGTGAAAGAAACTTCTTTTTTCTCTTCACAGAATGTCTCAAAGGAGAAAAGAAACCCAAAGCCAGCCCCCTGCTCCTCCATGGCCAGGATCACAATCTGCAAGGACAGGAGAATAAAGCTTCCAAAAGTCAGAGACCCCAAAGGAAGTCTTAGCTCTTGCTCAGCTCCCGTAATTTGGAAAAGCCCCGTCCGTCTGTCTCGCCAGCCTAATTTTCCAATCACCTGAAAGTCCCTTGAGTTCCGCCTTCTCAAAACCCCTTATCTCACCACTAACTACCACAGCCTTACCTCATTTAACCTTCTAATCATGAAAAACTGTTTTAATTTGCTCCTCTGTGGAATCATTATGTCCACAACATTGCAATGTGTCAAGGTAACAGCTTAAATGAGGTGATGGATCTTACAAGTTTAAAGGGACATAGACCAGAACAGATGGCTAAATAAAAGCAAAGGGGCCAGTCACCCATTAAGTAAACAGGTAAGAACCTTTTTTATCACCATCCAGTAGCTTGTTGCAAAACAGCAGTTTTCTTTGAAGGAGACCCAGATGGGATTTGTGCCTTTGTCTATTCCAGAGCCCTGCATCGCTCTCTGCTTCCATTGGTTGCTGCATTGCATTGCATGGCTGGGGGTCTGGGGACAAAGCACAGAGGGCCTTTCTGCATTCGCTGATCTCGCATAGCCACACATACATAATGCATACATGAGAGGAAAATAAATCAACCATTTTGAGAGCAACTTCAAAATGGAATGAGATCACAGTTGTAGAAGCCTGCTCCCTAGTAATCCATGTCTGCCTCCCATGTTTCATCAAAGGGAACCAAGTAATGAGCACAGAGAGGATGAGGGGAGCAAATGGAGAGTGGAAGCCAGACAGACTCCTCTGTGCTTGACCTGGAATCATATTCTGCAGTGGGCAGAGGAGCTCCTTTCATAGCTCGGGCTCTGCCTGGACCTGCTTCTTTGCCTTTCTTTATGTTGCAACGTTCTTGTTTAACATGAAAGCCTTCTCATAGTGCGGATATAAATCCATCCTGAAATTTCACTAGAAAAGGTATAATTTCAAACACATCCTGTATTTCAGACAGCAAGGACAGCAGGACACAACATTGATGTGCATCCTTCTAGCAGTCATTCCTGCCAAATTGTGACCTTGTGCTTTAACAATTACAATAAAAACCGTGGGTGAGGCTTTTTAAAGTCTACCACACTAGGGGCGCCTGGGTGGCTTAGTCGGTTAAGCTTCCGACTTTCGCTTGGGCCATGATCTCGCGGTTCGTGGGTTCGAGCCCCGCGTCGGGCTCTGTGCTGACTGCCAGCTCAGAGCCTGTAGCCTGTTTCAGAGTCTGTTACTCCCTCTCTCTCTGACCCTCCCCTGCTCACGCTGTCTCTCTCTCTCTCTCTCTCTCTCTCTCTCCTAGAAATAAAAAAAAAAAAAAAAAAAAAAAGTCTACCACACTGGAAGGCAGTGAGGATGTGTGTATGTTAGGGGATAAGGGATGGGGAGTTGGAGAAGTGACAAAATACTAATATGGATGATATATATGAATGTATTTACTTCTTCAAGTCACATGTACTCATTGAGTCCATACTGTGTAGACTTGGTGAGGTGCTGAACAGGAAAAATAAAACCATAAAAGACAGACCATGCTTCCAGAGCCATACCTGAGTATTGCTGGCAAGTAAACAGAAATGTATAATGCCACCTATCAAATGAGGTAGTGGAGGTACGCACAGGGCACTGTGCCAGCCCAGAGGAAGTGGGAAAGGCTGTGCATGGGACAATCCAGGGACTGCTTGTTTGGGGAGGCAGTATTCAAATGGAGTCCTGAAGAATGAGGACGAGTTAGACAAGTGGAGATGGGAAGGGCATTGCAGCAGAGGGAACAGCACAGACTAAGGCCTCAAATTGGTCAGAAATTTGCAAATCATTTGGTAAAAAGAGTACATAGACTGCATGTGGAGGAAGATGATGGCAGGGAAGCAGACAGGGTACAAATCATAACACAAAAAACAGTAAGCCAGACACATTCAGTCAGAAGCAATTATCTGCCCCATCCATCTTACATTAGGGCAATGAAAGGATAAATGCATAAAAGTGCTATGTTTTATAATTCTAAACATTCTTCACTTTTCGATCAAGTGAAAATGTATCAATCACATCACCTTATTTGAAATTGCCATCCACGTTGCCTTGTTTCCAGTTACTTCAGTTTTTTCCATCAGTGGCTTGTTCTAGCAATTGTTTTGAGTCCATCAACACTCAGCAAAGCAGAAGGCTGCCTATTTACATGTGTCCTATGTGTAACAATCTGTGTATGGCAGTGTTCACTGCTGCCTTTACTGAAGTAATCTGACCCTCTCCTAGACCCAACAGCCAGCAACTAGGTGAGAAAACAACAGTAAGTACTCATCAAGTTTTTAATGTGTAACACTCAGTCTGACAAACTCTTTATACTCCAAATAACCGGCATTACATACAATAGGTGATTCCTCTAAGATCAGAAGTATGAATGTTAGGGACATCTGGCTGCCTCGGCCGGTAGAACATGTGACTCTCAATCTCAGGGTCAGGAGTTCAAACTCTGCCTTTAACATGGAGCCTACCTTAAAAAAAGGAAGAAGAAATATGAGCTTTAGATGATACATACGATGGGTGGAAAATGCAGAGCATAGTTCTGGCACACAGGGAGTACTCAAAAACGGGAGATGTTACCATGATGATGTAAATACTAATTATCAGAGCCTTGTTGGCCATTAGCCAGTTGGTAAGAATTAGCCAGACCATGTGAATGCATAAAGGAGGCTTGGATATCCTTTTCTCAAATATTCCAAGCAGCTGCACACCCTTGAACTACTCAGTGCAACTTATCCACACAAGCTCTGAGAGAATGTCACTGTGCCCAAATAGATCTGATGAATTGCTTTAGTGAACGCTTTCTCCTTCTTTGTTCCTCATTTTGGGCAAGTCTGAAGGGGCCTTTAACAGCTGAGACATTTAGAATTTAATCCCCTCTGTGCTGCAAAAATATGCATCAAAAATGTGGCATTCCAGTTGCTTGCTCTTTAGAGCTGTAATATCATTCATCAGACTTATAGCAGAAATACCTATTTCAAAATAAAATCCACAGAGAATTCACGATTTAGGGAGAAAACAATTGCCAATATTTGTACCTAGCAAATTTGCAAGCTATATTAATGTTTGTATGTTTTTATTCTTTCTACCACAGAATTACCCTTTAACCTCAGGATAAATCTTTACCTTTTAATTTAGCTAGTTGCTAGATTTTTTGTTTCTTTTTTGTAAATGATAAACAATAGTATAAAACTGTATTTTTCTTTTTTTTTTAATTTTTTTTAAAATGTTTTATTTATTTCTGAAAGAGACAGAGAGAGACATTGTGAGCAGGGGAGGGTCAGAGAGAGAGGGAGACACAGAATCTGAAACAGGCTCCAGGCTCTGAGCTAGCTGTCAGCACACAGCCCGACTTGGGGCTCGAACCCAAGAACATGATGAGATCATGACCTGAGCTGAAGTCAGACGCTTAACCGACTGAGCCACCCAGGTGCCCCTAAAGCTGTATTTTTCTATTTAAATGCTATTATTTAATGACTGAAGTAGTTGCTTTCTAGGGTAAAATTGTATATATTTTTGTCCATATGCTGTCATTTATCCAATAATAAATATTTGGGTTGACTGTGTCATTTATATCAGTACTCAAACACCTTACACATTGATGACTGCCTACCGATTGCATATCTGTGACCTTATCAAATACAAATTCTTCTCCCATATAGAAAATTGTGTCATCAATAATTCTACCTTGTGTTATTGGCCAAGCTCCAAATGTGGTTCTTGAAAAATACAATAAAGCTTCTCATTTGTACAAGGATGAATTAGCAAAGCTCAGAGTATACACACAAAATCTTCATTTGTTTTATTTATCTACTGAATCAACAAACTGGATCCTGCTTATTAAACTATAGTGAACTCTAGGGACAATATCACCCATTTGTTGGGAGGGGGTGAGGAAAGGAAGGTAATAACAAGGGGGCCAGACCTAATTCAGTGGAGTCCCTACTTAGGCAGCATAGCTGGTGATAGTATCATTGGGGACATCTAGGAGAGAGTAGGGAATGCCAAACAAGGTCAACATAAGAGAAAAAGCAGCACTTCAGAATCCATAAACCTGCTGAAGAAAATGTGATCACTTAAACGAAATACACTTTGAGAATAGGCATTGAGGAGGGCAGAGGGAGTGGCCTAGAGAAGCTGAAAGGAATCTGACTGTGGAAGGCCTTGCATATCATGTCAAGGAGTCTGGACTTATACCACAGAAACCAAAAAGGGGTCTAAGTGGGAGACAGACAGGATCAGGATGGATTCTGGAGAACTTATTCTGGACATGGTGTGGTCAATGGATGGGGAGGTGGGAAACACCCTGTTGGAAAGACAAGGACAAGAGCAACATGGACCACATCATCAGATATCACTAGTAGACATTAAATTCTCTCTCTCTCTCTCTTTTAATGTTTTCATTTATTTCTGAGAGAGAGACACACACAGTGTGAACAGGGGAGGGTCACAGAGAGAGGGAGACACAGAATCTGAAACAGGCTCCCGCCTCTGAGCTGGCTGTCAGCACAGAGCCCGACGCGGGGCTCGAACCCACGAACCGCGAGATCATGACCTGAGCTCAAGTCGGACGCTTAACCGACTGAGCCACCCAGGCGCCCCTGGTAGACATTAAATTCTCAATATGAGAACTGCAATTGTTACTTTTAGCAAGTGGCTGTCCTTCTCCTTGTAGTGCTTGTAGGCGCACTAGGATTGAAGTCCGGATATAGTGTATACGTATGAACAATCATCATAGGCTTTTTTTTTTTTAAACTTATTTTGAAAGAGAGAGAGCATATGCACACACGAGTGTGAGCAGGGGAGGGGCAGAGACAGAGGAAGAAAGAGAATCCCAAGCAGGCTCCACACTGTCAGCTCAGAGCCGGATGTGGGGCTCAAACTCACGAAATGTGAGAACATGACCTGAGTCAAAATCGAGTTGGGCTTTTAACCGACTGAGCCACCCAGGAGCTCCAATCACAGTCTTAATAGAACATAATATTTAAAGAGTGTGATTAGTTGGAGAAATACTTTGGTAATGGAGACGTAGAGAGGGTGAGGGACTTGCCCAATGTCACAGAGCAAGAAAATAATAAACACAGGTATTGAACTCAGAGCCTGGGTTCTAACGTGTAAATTAACTAAGTTGTCAATTTTACTCATACCAAAGGGAACACTCGTATAGGACTGGTTCAGAAATTTTCAAAACTGGCACTAGCCCTAAGTAGATTTTGTAATACATTTTGTCAATAAACAAAATAATTCATATGGAAAATTAAGTGGCTGATCTGAAGCATGGTAATTATATTTACCTCAAAATCAGTAATTTGTGGACAAATTTAATTCTGGCTTTATTCCCAGTATTAAAAAGACAACTTCAGGGTACCAATGGTTAGCACTCAGGGAAAATAAAGCAATTATTCCTCCACGTCAGCTACAGAATATTAGGTGCCCCTTGCCAATCAATGGTATGGAGCCATATTACAGGTAGTGTGTGGAAGCCCACATGATAAAATGGGCATGCCTTTCTTTCCTAGCTCCAAAACTCTGCAATTTTCTTTTTTATTCAATGAAGATCCAACTAAGCAGCATAATATTGATGGTTTTGTAAAAAAAAATAAAAATAAAATAAGTAATAGGCAACCTTCAATATGGTGACCTCCTGTAAGACTTTGGAACCCATGTCAACATGTCACCATTAGACACAGGTAGAGTCCAGTAAGAATTACAAATCCAACAAACAGAAACCAAAGCAATAGAGTTTCGTGGGCACCACTGTCATACCTTATGCTGTACAAAAAGCTAGTCCTAGGGAAAAATTGTAGGTGGCCAAAATGTCTTCAGGGTTTTTTTCCCCCAAAGGAGACTCACTATAGTTGTAAACACTGTAGAGAAGCTCACGTTAACCTGAGCATTATGAGTCTGTCAGATGACATGATAAGAGGTCACACTGAACTTTCTGACACCTCTATTAAAATCATAATGAAAACTGTCAATGAGGTTTTTGTGTGCCTACACATTTTTCTTATTTTTTTTTGCAATGGGGATTTAGGTTTTCTGCCCTGATTTGATTTCCAAACTGCTAAAATATCAAATGAAAACAATCAAGTCTACATTGACTGAGTCTGTTTTGAAAAATTATATAAAACCGGTTTATCCCAATTTGCCTTTTATCTTTATCACACTTCTTCAGCACATGCCCTTTCACATGGCAGAAAGGAATCAAAGTTCCTCAGAAATATGATCGAGCTGAAGATTGGTACTGAATATATAGAATGAAGGGTCCGGAAAGCAAAGTCTCTCAGTGTGGCTGTACAGATAGACACGGAGAAATTTAATCCAAAGGGCAGGTTCTCATGATAAGAACATCTGAGATTGGAGTAGATAGCCTTGAAGTTACCTCTGTTTTTCATTAAATTCTTGAACTTAGGGGAACCAATATCCTCTAGTCTGCCTGTTGTTGTCTTTCCGCACCCCTGGCATTCTGCAGAGGGAAGAGAGGTGCTACGTAACTAGAGACAATGAAGATGCTTAGGTAACCAGGCCAGGCGATTTTGTTTTATTCTCAGTCACCTTATGGCTCATCGGTCTTTTTTGGTTCCTGAAAATATTTGCTTGGCATCTTTCATTCTTGCAGAGATGAGTTCGTCTCTTAGAATCCAATTTTTACTTTCAAGGTGTTCAGGACACAGAAGGATAAATTCTGGTGATCCTGGTACCATTAGGGAGGGAGTCATCCCCAGAGGCATCATGATAATGTTGAGAATGACAACCATGAAGACAATGATGATGGGACCCTTTCTTTTTCTGCGAATCCACAGGACACTAACATTGTACAGCATATGTATTTACAAGCACTTTCAGACCCATCACCCCACACGATTCTCCCTGTAACCGGTGAAGTAGAAAGGGAAGTGGGGGTGCTTGGAAGTCTCATGCCCCATATGTCCTTTTATGCCTCTCAGTTTGAAGCTAGCATCTCCCCATTCTCCCCATTCTCCTTTGCCACTCAGTTCCTGTGACTTTGTCCAGACTGCCCTACTGGAGCTCTGCTAGTTTCTACCATCCTCCTCATCTCTACAAAATCACATATAACTCAGCTCAGCTAGTGTTTCCTTCTTAAAGCCTGTATCCCTCCCTGTCTTCCTGGTCATGAATGAGACTGAGGTGAGAGGAAGTGGATGGGGAAGGAAGATGGAGGAAACAGAAGGAGGAAGAGGAGGTGGGGGAGAGTGGGGGAAAGGAAAGATTCCCCTATAGTTTTGTTTGCAATCAGTCCTTGAGAATGTGAACAACGTCTGGGAAACATCTCAGGGAGCCTGCCTCAAGTACAACATCTTGAATTTGGAAGATATTCAGTAAATATGTGTGGAAAAAACTAAAAGAATGAAGGAGACAAGAAAGATGGAGGACTAGAAAATACCCTCTTCTGAGGTGCCTGGGTGGCTCAGTCAGTTAAGTGTCCAACTTCGGCTCAAGTTATGATCTCATGGCTCATGAGTTTGAGCCCCATGTTGGGCTCTGCGCTGACAGCTGAGAGCCTGGGTCTCCCTCTCTCTCTGCTCCTACCCTGCTCACACTCTGTCTCTCTCAAAAATAAATAAGCATTTAAAAAACTATCCTCTTCTAAATTTAAGCAGTAAATTACCTGAAAAGTTTCAAATTGGGATCATTAAGGGAATATGTTTTCTAGACAAAGTATAATTTTCTTTTTTCCTCTTAATTCACCTCACTTGTAGATCTGTTGTGGGTACGGTGGGGTAGTGGGAGGTGTTAGGATGGGGAAATATAAAGTGAAGTAAGAAGAACTGGAGTATTCTGAGAATTGCTTGGAAGCTTGCAGATCTGAATGGTAGCAAACCTGCTTAGAGCAACATCTTTTATATGGTACATAATGAAAAGACTTAAAGAACGCACATTTTTTTAAACAAAACCAACTCTTGTCTTTGGATAACACTTAAAACTAGAATCCCACATCAGTGAATGAGAAGTGGGTAACACAAGGATACCCTGTGGTAGTAATAAGGACAGCGGCACATCTTCTGAGGGGAGACACTTGTGCTCAGCAAGTACTTTACAAAGATGAAACAAATTCTCACCAGCAGCCTACCTGTAGACTCAAAGTGGTCAAGTTACACTGAATGAGTCAATACATATCAACCTGGGCACATTGCTCTTAACCTTTGTATGCCTATTTTCTTACCTAAATTGGAGAAATAATACTACCTACCCGATATGATTGTTGACAGGTTACTGTTTGTTTTTAAAAGAAAGCATGTCTTTAAAAGAGAGCATGTAAGCAGGGAAAAGGGACAGAGGAAGAGAGAGAGTATCTTTTTTAATATTCTTAAATGTTTATTTTTTGAGAGAGGGTGAGAGAGAGAAACAGAGCATGAGCAGGGGAGGGACAGAGAGAGACAGAGACACAGAATCCGAAGCAGGCTCCAGGCTCTGAGCTGTCAGTGCAGAGCCCGATGCAGGTTCGAACTCATGAGCTGTGAGGTCATATCCTGAGCTGAAGTTAGACGCTCAACTGACTGAGCCACCTAGGCGCCCTAGGAGCACCGTTAATGTTCATACAAGAGAGAAAATCTTAAGTAGGCTCCATACTCTTTGCAGAGCCTGACTCAGGGCTCAATCCCAGGAGCCTGGGATCATGACCTGAGGTGAAATCAAGAGTTAGATGCTCAACTGGCACCCCTATGATTGTTAATGGTTTAAATGAGTTACTACATAAGAAAAAGCCCAAAGGCGCTGCCTGGCAAAGGGAAAGTGCTCAGTAAATGTTAGCTTTTATTGTTAGCAGTATTTCATCAACTCTAAGATACCATCAATCATCAGATACACAGTTACTCTAAATATGGTAAGAAAGAAAAGCAAGATGGGGAGTCTAATAATAGACCCATGAAAAAGCTAAGACACCAAAATGCGATTTCCTTAAAGTTAGAATTTTCTGGAAATAAAGCTGCCATTCAGAAAGGCACAGCAAGGAAAGAGAAAGGCAAAATAATCTCCCCTGAGAATTGGAACCACAGGCAGGTTCTCATGCAGGGTTTTGATACAACTTCACACCACCGATGTGACTCAAGGAAAATCTCAGTAAATAATTCAATTTAAAGTGGTCTCCAGTTGGTAGTATCCCCAGGTGGCCATTTGAAACAATGCAGATCCTATCTGGGAGAATTTAGCTTTGTTGCAGGCTGGTAGTGACTGCAAGGTGGTATGGAGTACACAACACACCTCCCTCTCAGACATGCGAAAAAGGGATTTTAAAATCAATGAAGTATGGTGGTATCAAAATCCTTGTCATCACCATTATCGTCATCATCATCCTAGAGAAGAAAGAGAATCAGGAATGGGACCAGGATTATTTTAAACACCTATCCCTTACCCTGTGCTCTAAAGGAACCATAACCACAGTCCATAAAGAAAGTATAACAAAGAGACCATGAGTTGCCCAGGACATTGGAATTCGCCAACATAAAGGCCTTTTGGGTGTTTTTTCCTTCTTTTTGAAGTTGCACAAGTTAAAAAAAAACATTTTTTTAAGCCTTCTTTTCTTGATGTGGTTAGATGACCCTGCACACGCATGCGTGTCACACCCCATCTCCATACACAGTTGTCAACGGTGCCACCTCCCAGCACCTCCCTCAGGAACAGACACTGTCCTCTTGCAGGTCGGAGCTGAACCCTGACAGAGGAACACGTATATTCACACATCTTCGCCGAACACAAGCAGAGTTTTGCCAGAGCAGAGGCCTCATGGCGATCATAAATTGTACTGTGCCAAGAACACTTGAATTTCAAAGTGAGACAGTTTTCCTGTCAATTCTGGGCTAAATATTACATTGGCAGTAATATGATCGCTCATGCAACATAAAGCATATTAGTTTATTACTTTTGGTCTCCTGTGCTAGAATAGCAAAGGCAGAAAGATCTCCACTGTTAGCAGAAGCCTAGAAATATGTGCATAAGCTCTGTCATCAGTGGGTTTTTGATATATATTTGTATCATAAACAGATCAGTCAATGCCATTATTTCCAACAGCCTACAAGCCTTCTCTATTTAGATGTCCCAGAGGCAACTCATATTTAATAGTCCAAATTCAAACCAACGATATCCTCCCTCCCTAGTCATCTCTTCCTCATCTACACTGTCCCTCTATGTAGCTGCCACTAATGTTCCTTAGAGCCCAGATAACTAAAATCTCACCCTGTAACATAGCCTTGAGCATCTTAATTGTCTTTGTCCACGTTCCTCATCTGTGAAATCTTAAAGTCATTTTGAAAGTAAATAATGAGATAATACATAAAAGGACCTAGTTTAGTGTCCAGCACATAGCAGGCAGTCAATAATCGTTAATTTCCTTTTTTTCCCTTTGTTCTCCTCATATTAAATCCCCTGCACCAGCTATTCTGTCTTCAGAGAACATCTTTGTCTTTCCTATATGTTAGGAAAATTGCTAATAATTCTTCAAGACCAAATCTAAGTGTCATCTCCTACAAAATGTTCCCGACCCTCCAGAAAGATTTTAGAGCACTCTGTTCTGAAGCATGCTTCAAATCATGTGGTAATTGATTACCAAGCAGCCTTTATCATTCAACCAAATTCAGAAAACACACGGTCCCACGTTCTGTTCAGACAGACACTGCTATTCAACTATAGCATCACCTCCCCTTGAGTCAGGAAGCTACTTTGGAACCCTTTCAACACAACGCTCCAGGCAGCGGTGGTATTAATTCAATCCAGTATATTTACCTCTGTACCACAAAGCAAGAGGCAGCTTGAAAACAAGTGCCTTGATTAGTCTATGACCAATCATAGACCACAAGTAAGAGTGTTATCCTGTCTAGGCCTTGATTTCTTCATTGGTGCGATGGAATGTCTTCAGCATCCTAGCTGGTGCTCATGTCTAATGACATGTAATGATGACCCAGGTACCCTGACTGGGCAGAGCTGCTGTCACTACAAGTAAGACTTGTACATGGCCCCACACGTGGTCAAGGCCCATTTCTTACCACAGAGTAAGGCATGCCTTCAGAAACTCTCAAATTGAACCCAGTATCTCTGAAACTGAAATAGAAATGGGGTGAGAATCTGTGATCTTTCAACTTGGTAGCTAGCAGCTGCCACTTACCAAAGCCTACCTGATTGCAGCTATTTTGCACCTGCTGAGAAAAAGTTTGCCACAAAAGAGATTATTTCCTTTTTAACCCTTATCTGAAAAGAAGCTTCCGTATTTTTTCACCTCGTTGTGTAGAAGAGAATCAAGTTCAGTCTCTCATATGTATACAGACACTGACCTGTCAAACCATTCCCACTAAGCCCTGGCACTCACAGTAGGAATTTTAAATGTCTGTTGAGATTAGTTTGTTGAAAATCTGAAATCAAAGCAGAGAGTATGAAAATTTTCATTTCTATGCATACTTCTTAAAATAAGAAAATATCTGTTTTTGTATCTTATATGTGACTGCATAAAGATGATTTCTCAGGGGAGCCTGGGTGGCTCAGTCAGTTAATCATCTGACTTTGGCTCAGGTCATGATCTCATGGTCTGTGGGTTTGAGCCCCATTTCGGGCTCTATGCTGACAGCTCAGAGCCTTGAGCCTATTTTGGATTCTGTGTCTCCCTGTCTCTCTCCCCCTCCCCTCCCCTCCTCTCTCAAAAATAAATAAACTCTAAATTTTTTTTTAAAAAGATGATGATTTCTCTGGAGATTATTTGTTGGTTTTACAAGTCAAATATTCAGATTTACTCAGTAAACATTATCACAAAAATATTCACAAAGGTAGTTCCAGTAGGAAAATTACCAACAAATAAATGTGAAGGAACAAAGGCCATTTCCCCAAAATTGGAAACATTCAGTTGACGGGAGTTAACTTGCACTAGATCTTAATATCTTAACTAAAATCTCAGCACTGATGCCCAAGACCCAGACTGGGTGGGTGGTTTTTGGCAGAATTTAGACCCCAAAGATTGAACTTTCACAACAGCTAAAGGGCTTGCCCCACAGTATGCTGACCCTTCCCAGCCTATCTCTGTTCACTGTTCCAACAGCTGGTTTCATAGTTCTTTCCCTGCTGTATTGTGAGTTCTTGAAAAGCAGAGGTTCTGTCTGCCTTGTTCACCAATGCTTCCCCACTGGCAGTAGCAGCCAAGTCAGAAGACTTGTGCACACAAACCTCGAAAGCAATGCATAATCTGTGAACAGTTTTGAAAGCCCAGGTGAGTGCAGCATGGCTCACCTCTTTTAACCATGTATCTATCAGCCTAGCTGAGCCACAAGGGCAAGGCCGCCTCCACACCCTAGTGCATTCTTGAGAATCTGACCACCAATTCATAAGGCGATGCTTAGAAGATACATAATTCCTGTTCACCTAAAAACAGTTATTTGCCAAATTTGTTTGCTAATTTCTCAAATCACGTTGTTAGCCCATAATCTTAGCATATTTTGTTATCTTCTTGCATTTTGTTATTTTTAGGCAATATTTTGAAAATCAGGATTTGCCTCTGATTCTAACAAAGACTTTTCTTTCTGAGCAAAATAGATGCGCAGTTCAGCAAGACAGGGCAGCTTTTATCTGCAAAAAAATCTGCCTTTCAGCAGAGCAGACAATATGAGCAAAACAGAGGCAAACACATTAAATATCTCCTATATGTGAATTGTGATTCTCTTCTCCCGTGGGATGTGCAAGTGGCAAGATAGTTTATTCCCGCGTGGCACTGATAGCAAGTCCTGAATACTTCTGAATATATCACTTTTATTGCCTTTTATATTGAATTACTGTGAAAGAAAAAAATACTTCTGTGAGAATTCAAAATCAAAATACTTTAGGAGCTTTTAGAATCCACCCCAGGACATAAAGAAAAGCTTAAGAAAACAAATAATTCTGTTCTGCTAAGGGATAGTAGGTACCACTCCCACTGAGAGAGGGCCCCTTCACAGAAAGGGAGATGTTATCAAATATTTATGCTGACTTTCAGGGAAAAACGAGAAGTATTCTACCTGGGATTCAGGTACTCTCAGTCCCCTGTCTCCTGCTGTAGAACTTGCCATGGAATGGAGAAAATTTTTCCCAGGGAGCTTTGACCTGTAACTTTCCAGCGCTAAACGTTCCTTCTGGACCTTGGCTTAACAGGCTTCTAATGGTATATTTCACTAAAAATCTCAACTCTCCATTATCCATTAATCATAAAGATTCTTGTTCAATATATACCATTTCTTGTTTTTTTCAAATACATTTTTGGCAGATTTCCTCTCGTTCATGCAATCAAGAACTCCACAAACCAAAGTAAGTTGTTTCAATCACTTTAATTCTAAACTTGTCATTTTCTTTTTTAGGTGAGAGAAAATTGTGCATATGATAAGATAAAGTCTAAGTGACTTAGCATGATATAAAAGCCCCTTTATGGTCTGACCTATGACTATTTGTCCAGCCTACCCCACAGCTTCCTCAAGCTCATATATCATACTTTAGCTATGGTAAACATCTCATGATTCTTGGAAGGTTCCATGCTTTTTGACAGCTTCATACACTGGTATAGTTCCTTCTACCTAAAATTTCAGTTCAGGAAAATGAAAAGCAAAACCAAAAATATCTGTCTTCAGACACAAAAAGATATCACTTTGCCTTTCTATCGTCTTATCAGGAAATTAGTCCCTAGATTCTTGGGGAGTCCATGTTCAGAGAGCAGATAGATACATGGATGGATGGATGGATAGATAGATGATAGATAGATAGATGATAGATAGATCGATCAATGGATGGATAGATGGATGGATGGATGGATGGATAGATAGATACATGATAGACAAAAAAGATAAAACAAATATAGATATAAAACAAAATTTTATACACATTAAATTTGTCCTGGCTCAGTCATGTTATAACTGTAGTATCATTAATTGAGCACCTGCTAACCTGTGAAATTACACTAGACTCTTTACACACATTTCCTCTAATATTTACAACTGAATTGCATGTTAATACTTACATCCCCTGTTTTACAGTTAAGGAAACTTTTGGCCAAAAGGGGTAAATGATTTGCCCAGGATAATAGCTAACAAGTAGTAATTAATGTCAAGATTCAAACCAGACTGTCCAAAAACTAGTGATCTTTGCATTATACCTCTAGAATATTTTATCCCATGGTCCTATATTTGTTTAGTTATATGTCTGTCTACTCAAATTATAATGCCTTGGAGAAAAGAACTACTTCTTGGACCCCTAGAACTAGAAACTCATTGCTTGGCACACATTAGGTGCTCAAGAAATGTTGGTGAATCAATAAATTAAATGAATATATTTCTGTGCTTTCAGGTGAAAAACAATTATTGCAAGTGGAAATCAAAATGCTGTATATCTCTTGATGTTTTGCTTTAATCATTTTCAAGAGGCAATGGCAGTCAAAAGAAAAGATGATTTGGAGACAGACTGTGGTCTCTTCTCAGCTCCACATTAAACAAATTAGTTTCTACCTACAGACTTCTACAGTGTATATGGAGATTATAAGAGCCCTCTTTTAACAGATTGATAGGGTTTAACTCTGATAAAAGCCCTTCCTTCATAAACACTAATGTTCCATCCAAATGTTGATTCATGTTGATTGTCAACTATAGAAGATGATTTTCCTCAAAGAATATTTATTTTAAAACATTACTTTTGTAATAAGGAAACTGAGGGCTGAAAAGATTTAATGTTTTCTATAAATCAACATACATTTACTGAGCACCAACACCATGCTTCTACAAGGTCTGAGTTCAGCTTGTTCTTCTAAAATGAGAAACGATGGTGAGAAAAAATATGAAAGAGAAAACTAGTATGTGCTCACTAAAACATAACTTAATGTCTTTCTTCATCATTAGGACTGAAATTCAACAAGGTCAAGAACTGTGTTTTTGCTGCCAATACATCATCCTAACACAGTATTTGGTATACAGATGGTGCTCAGTGAACATTTGTTGACTACACACTCACAGTGCGCTCATGGTTTCATAAAATACCATCATGGACAGAGGTTTCCAGTATAAGGCATGGTCTGGAAATGAAGGATAAAATCAAAGAGAGAAATGAATTTTCTATGTAAAAAGCAACAGGAATTTTCAGATGGAAACTGACTACAGGAAAGAGAAGGATAACAAATGAAAAAAATCCCAGGAAAGGAGGCGCAAGCCAGGGCCCATGTGGGGTGACCAAAACACATTTCTCTGGAAAGAAAAGACAGCCCCTGAACTTTTACCATCTAGTGATACAGAACTTGGAGCATTTCATTGCATGAAATTATATTTTCTCCCTCCCACCTAACGCACACACATAATTTCCCCCAAGAAATTAGCTCTAATGTACAGGCTTTATTCTCTTTCCACGAATTCCACCTCTCTGGTGCCTACATTAGTGAGCTAAATGCAGACATTAAGGAAATTTGGGTTTGTCCCTAGACACGTAAACTGTATCGCCCTTGACCCTCCAATATGGAAAATGGGGATAGTAATCTGTTGCTTCTCATGCTAACAGTGAGGATTGAAAAAAGAAATACACATTGTGTATCTGGCACATAGTGAGTGCTCCTAAATGTCTATCCCATTCCTGAGCCACTGTCCTCTGTCTGTTCATCCTACATCATATCATGAGAGCAACACTTTGTGCACTTACTGAGATTCAGTTTAGCAGAGGCGGGAACACACACAGGCATACCCTCACAAACTCAAGTACCTTACCTTTTACCAAATGCAATAGTACTCAAGTCTTACACATCCACAGAATAATCCACTTGGTAGAACATTCTGCGAGTTTTTAACTACGAAGGTCTGTGCTAGTAGCACCTCAAAATACAACCTTTGGGTCTCTTTAGTTTGAAAAATCTTTAAGAAGCTCTTTGATGTCACAGAACATACCTATTTTCAGGAGCTTTAAACTATAATTGCTAAGGCTCTCTGTTGGGAAAAATATAAAGTCTCCTGAAGAAAAAGAAAACATCTCAATAAGGGTTTCTGGAAGAAAAACCTTGCACTGGTTTGCAAAATTCTTAACAGAGCTCTTCTTCCTCATACTACAGAGTGAGGAAGCTGCCAGATGGAACAGAATTATAATGGGAGGAGCAAGGAAAGAATCATAAGGCTCCATAACCTGATCAGGTTTTGACAAGTTGAACATCACAAATTATGAAAATTTGACTTATTTTACCTTCTGATAGGTGAATAGAATCTATAAAATAAATACAATCTTCTAGGATATTTCACTTTCTTAGAGTAATAGGCAGGTGCATTAACTTCACATAAATTATATGCCTAAATATAACAACTTACAACATGCTACCACACACCCATCACTGCTTCCCTTAAGTGGGTTGAACTTGACCTTCAAAGCCCCTTGAAATGCAAAAAAAAACTTACTCTTTTCTGACATTTATGAGTGTCTTTTCTGCTTGACTGCCTTTTACCGCCTGGAAATAATAGTGAAAGCATTGTAGACGAAACCAGCTATAAACACTGACAAATAACAGGAAAGGCAGACAGTTTTATTCTGGGCAGGTTAAAGCTAATCTAATCAAATTTAATTCTCTCCCTTTCTGTAAGCCTACCACTATGTTCAATTTATTTTTTGATTAGAAGTGCAATATGATAGTCCTCTCTTGGATTGCAGTTAAACAATACTGAGGTTTACATTTTCCCTACAAACAATTCTGATGAAACAACAGATTTTAGAGATCTTTTTTTAACATAGTCTCATACAAAAGTTAAGTTCTGAGAAGATTCTATGGAAAACTTTTTCTCAGTGTTTTTTGACGCTAAAAATTTTATGGATTGGTTCTATTCTAGCCAATAATAAAATATACCTAAGAGGAAAGTGTCCTTTGGTTCTGGGTTTCAGAGATTTAAGAAAAAAAAAGCTCTTTGGAAATACTAACGGTAGTGACTACATTACATTGTGTGTATTTAAATACTGAATAATGGGAACAATGAGACTTGTGGTTGAAGAATAGTTAGCAATTAAGCCAGCAAGGTACAAAGAGCTATTTTCTTTCCCTTGAACAAAGGTACAATCCCTCGTCAAAAATACAGCTCCCTGAGTGAATCACAAAGCAAGGCTCCATGGTTCCCAACCAACGGGTTGTGCATGAATGACCAGTTTGCCTTTATGCAAAAAGTTTTAGCTGACCAGCAAATCATTCTGTTTCTCCGACTCTTTAATTATGATCGAAAGCAAATATACATCTGCCTACCTACGCACACACATGCTCACTTGTATCTGTAATGTACCAGTTTTAGGTGACACTAACATATCATGTTTTAAAGTTTTACTTTTAGAAATAGAATGTTACTGATGGTCTTAGAAGAAGAAAGGAGAAAAACCACCATTTTGCTTTATCTTCAAATTAACATTAGTATATGACCTTTGTATAAAAAAGACTAGGAAACTGAATCACTGGATTGTACACTTGAAACTGATGTAACATTGTACATCAACTATACTTCAATAAAGAAGCCAGTTTTAAAAAAAGACTAGCAGACCTTCGACAAAATGTTGGAATTTCAACAAGACATTTAATGTTTCTGTATTGACCTTGAAATAATATGAAGACTGGCAGCTGTGGAAGACAGTTTATGGGTTTCTTAAAAAACTAAACATACTCTTACCACAGGATCGAGCAGTCACACTCCTTGGTATTTACCCTAAGGATGTGAGAACTGTGCCCACACAAAACCTGCACACAGATGTTAATAGGAGCTTTATTCATAATTGCCCAAACTTGTAAGCAACCAAGAAGTCCTTCAGTAGGTGAATGGATAAATGAACGGTGGAATAGCCAGACAACGGAATATTCAGCATTAAAAGGAAATGAGCTATCAAGTCTTGAAAAGATATAGAGAAACCTCAAATGTGTATTGCTAAGCAAAAGGAGCCCATCTAAAAAGGCTATATACTATATGATCCCAATCATATGACATTCTGAAAAAGGAAAAACTATGAAGACAATAAAAAGTTCAGTGGTTTCCAGGAGCTGGGGGAAGAGGAGGATGAATGGGTGAAGAACAGAGGATGTTTAGGGTGTGAAACCACTCCATATGTTAGTATAATGGTGGATACATGTCATTACAAATTTGCCCAAAAGCACAGAACGTACACCACCAAGAGAGAAGCCTAATGTAAACTATGGACTCTGTATGATAATGATGTGTCAGTGTAGGTTCATCATGTGTAATAAATACACCATTTGGGTGAGAGAGGTTCTTAGTGGAGGAGGTTATGTATGAGTGAGGCCAGTGAGAGTACGTGGAACATCTCTGTTCTTTCAGCTCAAATATGCTATGAACTTCAAAACTGCTCTAAAAAACTGTCTGTTAAAAAAAAAAAAGTTGTCATAGAGAAGAAAGGACAATGGCCATTGGTATCATTTGGCCTTGGTTCTAGCCTGGGTATTTCTACTAACCAGCTGTGTAGTGGTGGGCTCTTTTGGATTGATTCCATTTCCTTATATGTAATATTGGTATAGTATGAATATAGGTAACATTTTCTAAAGTCACTTCTAGCACCATGTGGAACATTGTGTATGCTTAATGATCACACAAGAGGGTTAAATGATAGCTTACTGTCACCCCAAGGGGAAATGAAGACCCTGGTGGCATCTACCAGAGTATCCATAGTTTTCTGTTACCACTTTTGTTGTCCAATCTGCAAAGATATGTTGTTGTGGCAACAACATTGTTGACAAAATTGGCAAGTGAAAAACTGTCAATAATGTAGAAAAATGGGTAAATACTGGTATGACTAAATTTTACAATGATAAATGGGGTAGGTTACAAATTAAGTTAAAACAAAAAGCCTTTGCTCCAATCAAAGATGGGTGGGAATGTCTCCTTGATGTTACTTAAAGGCAAAAAGACCTGAGGTTTTAGTTGACCAGGAAGTTCAAAATGATTGGTGTGGCTGCTAAAGCAAGTAATTAATTGAGGAAACTAGGAATTAATCTGGAACAGAGAAAGCCAAAGGGGTGATTAAGAATCAAAATATTCACATGGAAGAAGGAGTGGGTATCGCTCCTTTTTGGGCAAAAGATAGAATTAAGTCTACCAAGCTGAAGTTCCACAAGGTAGATTTCGACTCTGTATAAATAATAATAACTTTTGTTTCAAACATCAAAAAGTTTTTCAAGGGCATTTAATATGCCCCAGGCTTAATCGAGATGTGGAGCTATGGAGACAGGCACAAACTCCTCCTCAAGGTGGTGGATGGTCCAGTAACAGACAGACTGCTTTGACAGGAAGTGAACGCTTGCAAGGAAGAAGGCATGCAAAGGCTTAGTGATGATTTTTAAAGGGAAATATTTTTCTTAAATGTCCATCAATGGATGAATGGATAAAGGAGATGGGGTATGTATGTACGTACGTGTACATACACACACACACACACACACACACACAATGGAATATTATTCAGACATGAGAAAGAAGGAACGCCTGCCATTTGCAACAATGTAGATGAATCTAAAGGACATTATGCTAAGTGAAATAAGCCAGAAGAAACACAAATACTGTATGATTTTACTTCTGTTTAGGACCTAAGAAAGAAAAAAAGTCAAAATCAGAAACTAAGTGTAGAATGGTAGTTACACAGGGTGAGTGAAGTGGGGAAATGCTGATCAAAAGGTAGCAGTCTTCAATTACAAGATGAAAAAGTTCTGGGGATCTAACCTACAGCATAGGGACTATTTAGTAATACTGTATTTTATACTTGAAATTTGTTAACAGAATAGATCTTAAACATTTTCACCGCACACACACACACACACACACACACACACACAGGAGTAACCACATGAGGTGATAGATGTGTCAATTAACCTGATTGTGGTAATCATCTCACAGCGTATATATGTATCAAATCATGAGATTGTACACTTTAAATATATACACTTATTTGTCAATGACACCTCGATAAAGCTGAGAGGAGAACAACAACCTCTTTTCCAACTTGAATTCTGAGCTACTGGTCCAAGGTGTGACAGGGTGTTTCCTTTAAAAATTGCCTTATGACAATCAAAAAGAATGAAATCTTGCCATTTGAAACTACCTGGATGAAACTACCTGTATGATGCTAGGCGAAGTTAGTCAGTCAGAGAAAGACAAATAGCACATGACTTCACTCATATGAGGACTTTAAGACACAGAACAGATGAGCATAAAGGAAGAGAAGCAAAAATAATATAAAAACAGGGAGGGGGACAGAACATAAGAGACTCTTAAATATGGAGAACAAACAGAGGGTTGCTGGAGGGCTTGTGGGAAGGGGGATGGCCTAAATGGGTGAGGGGCATTAAGGAATCTACCCTTGAAGTCACTGTTGCACTATATGCTAACTAACTTGGATGTAAATTAAAAAAATAAATTTAAAAAACTGCCTTATAGGAGCTGATCATACTGGTACTTATCCTCTAGTGTCAGAACTTCAGTCATAGGGAGTACTTAAGTGAATAGAGGATTCATGGTTACCCACTCATTCATTCTTTCAACAAACACTTCATAGAAGTCACTTCCTACCTGCTCTGTGCAGATCTGCCTTTGTAATATCAGAAGCGCACTAACTTTTCACAAGCATTCCTCAGTACCCAGGTCTATCAGTATGTAATCTCTTACTACACTGAAGCCACCGCTTCTAACAAAATAATTTTAAATTGAGATCAAGAATACTTTAACTTCCCATGAGATGAGGCACCAACAATGGCCTGTTTTCAATGCTGCTGTAAGAATGTTACGTTCCTGAGAAGATACCCTACTCATTACTGGTTCCCGCAATGTTTTATGACAGGCTACAATGAATACAAATCCCAAGAATTATCTTGGAGGCTTCTCAAAATAGTACGGTAAGATTTCCTCAGTGAGGCTGCTAAGTCTTGTGGCTATAAATCTCCCCCAATAACACTGCTTATTCAATTTAAGGCTGCAAGCCCGGAGAGATTAATGAGATAAGTTGTCCACTAGTCACGGGAAGAACACAAGATCTATCCTATCTTATTTCATCTTCTGGTTTAATCATTATAAGTGTTATATAATGTGACATTCACACATTATTGAAGACATTCAAGGAACAAATTGCATATCACTAATCAACGGATCATTTTTTCATTTTCATTTCTTGCAGACTCAAATACTAATGATACCCTCCCTTTTCTATTAAATCTTTTTTCAAGTGATCTTAAATAAGAAATTGAACATGGGGAAAAAATTAAAAAATAAAAAAAAGAAATTGAACATGGGAACAATAAGCATTCCTTTTCTCTCTTTTCTTTTGTTCTTTTGCGATTTTGGTGCTTTTCCCCCCAAGCTAATGAACCCCGGCAATGTTAGAAAAAGGCTTAAGAGTAGCAACTTATTTTGTTTCGGTTTGTTACACTTCTGACAAGCAACTTGCTCCTTCAGGATCCAAAATGCTCTTTTCCCACTTGATTCTTTCATGTGTGTCATTCTTCTCTCACTTAGCGGTTGCAAAACACTTGGATGTTATTTCCAATCTGCTAATTGGGTCCAGGGGAGTATCTGCATGGATCGGGGCAGTGAGGCCATGATGAATGAACTTGCCGGGCTCCTTGCTCTCTGCCAGGATCTTCTCTGGCTGGAATCTTCTCTGGTATGGCTGCCAGAGTGCCCCCTGGTCTGGGGCAGCTGATGGATGTGGGCCATCTGGCCCCTGGCATCACAACCTCAATCAGCGAGGGAAGAAAGGACCAGTCCAACCATCCTGCTCTGCAGCCTCAACAACGTACTAGGGGATTTTAATTAAAACAAAAATCCTTTCACTATGACATTGTAAAATACTGAAGAAAGCTCATCAAAAAGAAGCTCGAGGTTCTCTGATATTTAAGCTTTTAGTAGACCGCAGGAACCTTTTTTATTTTAAAGTATGATGACCAATTAGAACATCCATCTCTTCCTTTCCTGCTCAAAACAAGCCAGTCTCCATAGGTTATTATTCCCCACCCTCTTTATGACTTTCTTCACTAATAATTTAAGCATAACTTCATCGTGATTTTCTCAGTTGGAGCTTTCAAATTTCAGCCATGGATGGACAAATCTGTGCATGCTTTGGCACAATGACTTGGCAAACAGGTTGGGCCGCCCATTCTTTGCAATCGCCTCCACCCCCATTTTATCCGCACATAACCGTCCACCTGCAGGAAGCGCCCTTCCTGCAGGCAACAGAAGGTAGCTGATCTATCATCGAAAGTGAGTAAAGAAGCAGCAACGGTTGGGGCAGCCCCTGAAACATCACTATGAGGAAGCAGGCCGCCCAATGCACGTGTTCCAGTCTGGAGACTGTGAGGGAGCTGTGGAATGGGAGGGGACAAAAACCCATCAAACTTGAATTTGGAACAAAAATACCTGGGTTCTAGTCCTAGACATGCTACTTACTATGACGTGGTGTCACCTCTCTGGGCCTCGGTTTCCTCTGCTGTCAGATAATCATATCTGCTTCAAAGAACAGTGACAGAAATGCACCCACACACCCAAAGAAGCAACATTGTTAGCTGTGGTAAAAGAAAAATATGGAAATAACATATATCTACCGGAAGGGGAAATGGGTAAATAAATGACGAGATATTCCTCCCATGGGCATGCTTCAGTTTAACAGAATGAGATCAGCATGTTTCATTAGAGAATGATTTCCAAGACAGATCACAAGTTAAAAAAAAATCTACTAGTAGATATCACATATACTATATTATCATTAACATAAAAAATACAAAATAGTATGGACTTTTAAAAATAGGTTTATCTGTGCGTCAATGAACAGAAAAAGTGTTATATTTACACACACACCATTAATGGTGGTTAACCCTGTGGAGGGGAGCAGGGAATGAGACACAGAGGGAATTTTTATGCTTACATAAGATGCATGTAATATGTCAATTATGTGTAATTTGAAGATATTTTTAAAATTTTTTAATGTTTATTTATTTGGAGAGAAAGACAGAGAGAGAGAGAGAGACAGTGTGAGCAGGGGAGGGGCAGAGAGAGAGGGAGACACAGAATCTGAAGCAGGCCCAGGCTCTGAGCTGTCAGCACAGAGCCCAACGCGGGGCTCAAACTCATGGACCATGAGATCCTGACCTGAGCCAAAGTCTGGTGCTTAACTGACTGAGCCACCAGGTGCCCCTGAAGTTATTTTTAAAGGAAAACAGTGCTGTGAGAGATAATGTGTGTGAAACTACTCAAAAATAAACCCCTTCCTGGCAGATGTAAGCTTTTACCATTCCTTCTGTCCAGGCCAAACCACGCATGCCCACGCCACTGGGCCCTTGGTCAAAGTGGCCAAAGCAATTCATTTCCTCCTCAGCTCTGTTCTCCCACCACCACTAGCTTTAAGAAAAGACCCAACTACAGGAGAGTTTCCTTCTTTGGTCACTCACTCTGCAAATGACCAAAAGGTGACCTAAGAGTTTGCCTACAATGGGCCTTGGTAAAGGCCTGCTGATTAAATGCTCTGTTGATTATTAGGTGTCAAAGTACATCTAAACTTCCTTTTGGATTCACTCAATCTTTCACTGAGTCTACTTTAATAGAATTGATTTAAGTGTTTCCCAAACCCTTATTTTGTGCACACACACACTCCCAAGAGGGCATTATTTTTCCAAATCATGCCATTCATAAATGTTTCCCCTCTTGAGGTGCCGTCACCCCTGCTGAGAATGCAAGATTTAAGCTGACGATTCTTTATCGTGTACCAGGTACCGCTTACAGCATCCGACATGTACTGGATGAGAAATCCGAGGCACAGAGAAGTTAAGCACCTACTTGAGGTTCCCCAGCAGTTAAGTGTCAGAGCTGAGATCCCAACCCAGACAGTCTGAGCCCCATCTATGTTCACTCAGCCTCTCAGAGAAAATGTGCCCAAAACGCTGAAAAAAAAGACCTTGCCTCAGAGACAGAGATCAATGGAGTTTATCCTGAATGTAACTGTCACCTTTCCCTGTATTTGTAGCAAACACAAGTGAGATTAAAGTGTGTAAGTAACATAAGGTCTTCTACACAGAGGTTTCAAGAACACAAGTGGGAGGAAAAAAACCAAACAAACGCTTGTTTTTATTGGCATTCTTGGCATTTAAACACATAGCTTCTTGGACAAGATGAGAATATACAGTAACACAAGACTTAACTTTGGTGGGTGAAGACTGATTCCACAAACCACCCACAAATATCCGATGTTTGAGCTCCATACTTTCATACACTAAGGAGCAAAGTACAACATGTTCGTTTTCCTACTCCCTATAGGGAAGCCTGGTCAGTTGGTATTGTTCTAACTTCATCACCCAGGACTCCAAAAACAGTGCTCTCCTCCCTGGCTCTGGCCACTGCCAGTCTCTTCCATTCCTAGAGGCTCACTCACACACCTCTACACATGGCATGTCCTCTCCAGTCATCCAAGTCTAACTCAGTTTTTGAGGGTCTACCTCAATCTCTCCCCTATCCTCAGAAAAGCCCACATCCTGCCCCTTCCTTGGAAATGCCCAGCCATCCAGCCAGTTACGATTGCTCCTTTGAGCTTCCTAGGATTCATGGGGTGCACCACTCACCTAAGGCTCTTTGAGGTAAGGGTGGCCTCAAAGTTTCTGTGTGCCACTCTCTCTGAAAGACCTCAATTCCTTGGTGAGAAGGACTGGCTAGGACTTACACTTCTAGGTGCTTTCTCCGGGGCCCAGTGAATAGTGGATTGCTGATGGGTTGACATGTTCAGGCAACCAGTGCCAGATGTGGTTTGTGTTTAGAAACACCTATATAGGGGGTCTGTGGCAGGGAGGCATTGTTTTGGTCTGAAAGCAAAAATTGGACCACTAAACTTATAAAAAACCCCACAGACATTATTATTGGGTATAAGGTTGGAGAAAACAAAATAATCCACATTTCAGCTCTGGGCATCCACAATAATTTTATACCATCCTTTCCCCCTGGAGTTTCTAGGAAACAGTCATAGTAGCTTAGGCCTACCAGCTAAGAACTAGTAGCTAAAAATCCTGGTAAGCAGAAGAGCTTGCCCCATCAGTCGAATAATGGATCAAAATTCTCCCAACAGAGAGCTGGAGATGTTATTGCCTGTGCTGCTTTCGAGGAGGGATATAGCCAATAAGAGCACTGGCTTCCAAGGCAGGCTGCTTGTGAGTCTCAGCCCTGATGCTCCCAAGCTGTGTGGCCTCAGATAAATGACTTAACCACTCTGTGCTTCAGTTTCTTCATGTCTAAAATGGGGTTAATAAATAACAGTATTCCAACTAAAAGGTTGTGCGAACAATTAAATGTGGCACACTCAGAAGGGTATTGTTGGCTCTGCTGTTGTTTGCAAACGTGCAGTCACTTTTTTATTATATGATAAAAGGTGCATATAATCAGGAAAGAAGAAACTAGCAGATGCTGTTTATATCTGTGTGTCGTGGAAGACGAACGAACTCACCCGATGGATAACTTTTAATAATGCTTAAACTCTCTGGGCATCATTGTGTGCATTTCTCACATGACAGTCATAAAGCAGGCTTGCTTTTATAAGTCCTGTGATTTTGACTAGAGATGATGGAGTCACTCTTTAATTAACCTGCCGCTACCAGATGATCCTAAATAAACTATTCATCTTCTAAATAGATGAGCTTCTCACACCTACTAAAATGAATCCAAAGTAATTGCAGTCATCTTGGGCTGCGGGGGGTGAGGGGGGATGAAGGGAGGGAGGGAGGCTTCGGCTTAATGTGGCCATATAACTCCGTTTTTGGTGGGATTTATACAGCAGAAAAAAATCCCTACAACTGACAAAAACCAAACTTATAAATAACTTCAACTGCCTTTATTCTCTTAACTGAGAAAACTATCTCTGGGATGCTGTTGGAGAGAGGCTGTGACTGAATTTACAAACCGGCACCTGCTGGGATCCTTTGTGCAAAATGAGAAGTTACTTCACCTAAAAACACTTTCCACAACCAAGGACATGTGAACAGTCTCCTCAAGGCTGGCACCATTTTCCAAGGTACCCACTGCCTATTGCTTCCTTTCTGGCTGAGCTCCATTCTGATTTGATAACTTCTCTCTCCCCAGATGCCTGGTGGATCAGTCACTTAAGCATCCGACTCTTGAGTTTGGCTAAGGTCATGATCTCACAGGTTCACGAGATCAATCCTCGCATGGGGCTCTGGGCTGACAGTGTGGAGACTGCCTGGGATCCTTTCTCTTCCTCTCTCTCTGCCCCTCCCCCACTTGACACATGCACACATGGGCTCTCTCTCTCTCACTCTCAAAAATAAACATTAAAAATAATAATTTCTCTCTAAAAATAAACACTTTAAAAATAAACTGCCCAGCTAGCTCAGTCGGTAGAGCATGAGACTCTTAAAAATAATAATCTCTCTCTCTCCATCTCTCTCTCTCTCTTTTTCTCTCTCTCCTCCCCCTCTTATTTTTCTTAACTGATTTCTTCCTACAACTATCTCTAGCAATATTAGAAGACTGGAATTCAGAACAGATTGAAGTCTGTACACTTTTTAGTGTAAATTATTTCATTTCACTAGGCTTTCTTGTAAGGCATTTTAAATGGTAGACATCCTCCTGGATCTTTTATAAACAATCTCTAACCCTATTTCCTAGAGACAATACAAGCGAAAAGCCTGCCCCCTTGTAGCAGAAATGCCCCCTTTGACATCTTTGTGTGTGTTTGTCCTGGCCCTCTATCTATCTCACTTTCCTTGCCTGTCTGTATCTACCAGGCTCTGTGTGTGTGTGTGTGTGTGTGTGTGTGTGTGTGTGTGTACACACTTGTCTCTCCATCTGGGTAGGTGTCCTTCTTCATCCCCCTCTCTGTCTCTCTGTCCCTATCTTTCATCCTGTCTTTGTTCTGGCTGTTTGCCTCTGAAAGTCTCTGCTAGTCTGTCTGCTTCTGTCATTGTTGTTCAGTCAGGGCCACATTCTAACTTTCGTGGGGCCTCGGCATTTTTGCCTTCATGGGCTCCTTCCTTCATTTCATATGTAAATATAAAGACGCATTTTATGGCTGCATTAGTAAAGAGGCAAGTATAACCCAGGATAAACCCACTACTGTATATTCATTATTATTATGCTCAGGTTTTTCTCCTGATTAAAAAACTTACAAGGGCATCTGGGTGGCGCAGTCAGTTGAGGATCTGACTTCAGCTCCAGTAATGATCTCACGGTTTGTGAATTTGAGCCCCGCGTCGGGCTCTGTGCTAACAGCTCAGAGCCTGGAGCCTGCTTCTGATTCTGTGTCTCCCCTTCTCTCTGCCCTCCCTCACTCATGTACTGTGTCTCTCTTAAAAATAAATAAACATTCAAAAAAAGAAAAGAAAAATGAAAAAAAGAAAAAGAAATAGACCAAGTGTGTGTTCCTGCCCACCTTAGCTCTAGGTTAGGGACAAGGACTTCTCCACACAGCCACGTCTGGTCCACTAGACATCTGCCTCGGGGATGCGGCAGAAGCCCGGGGCAGGACTCGGATGCTTCTCTCCCTGTCTTGTTCTTGCATCTCTTACCAGCAGTGCTGGCTGGGCGAAGGCAGAGGATATTTGACCATTGTACTAGCACCTAGTTGTGACTCAACTCACACCCACCACCACCTCTCTGGATCCCTTGGCATCTCACACTTGAATTACCTGTTTGGAGGACTAACAAAACAGTGACACATAGTAAGGGTCAGGAGCAACTGGATTTGATCACCTTGGCCTACGAAGGCTGAGAAACCTTACATGAGAAACCTCAGTAATCATTTGCGTCTGAACCTAACCATCATCCATACTCTATCCCCAGGACATAGTTTACAGGTTTGGTATTTGGTTCTTCAACTTGTTTCTATAATAGTCCTAATTAAAAAGTCCCCTGCAAAACCCCTAAGCTTTTTGCTATCTCCCTGGGAAATAGAATAAAATGAAATTGATTTTCTTCCTTATCAGCAAAGCTTATAAATTGAAGGCACAAATCCCAGGAAGCCAGCACGTTAAATTTATCTTAATGCTACTAATTGGACCAAAAAAAATGCCCTTTTTTGCCGGTTAAAGTTTTGAAAAGCAACTAAATCCCACCTGTTTCAATCATACTTTCCTATTTCCTTTAGCCTCAGTATAATAGAAAATAGTCCAATGTGGTTTTCTTAAAAAGATTTCTCACTTTCGGAAGAATCATTTGACCATTTCTGGCCCTTTTTGTCACGTTTTTGTTTACAATGATGTCCTCTTCCTATTTGCTTCTATTTACTAAGAGATTTCACTCTCTGATCTTTTGGTGTTACCTATACACATTTACCTTCTAATTTCTTTCTGGTCTCAGAGACCTGTCAACAGTTCACCTTATCTAAGATTAGAGGAAAAAATTAAAATTATAAATCTAATAATGGTAATACCTTAAAGCATAAATTTCTGTCCTTTCAATATCCTCTGCATATCTAACTCATTTCTCTGACATTTCCATTGGTTTGAACCAATCGCAAAACCCTCGTCTTCCAACAAGCAAGGACACAGAAAGGATGAATGACAAAGGGATCAGGTTCCTAATAACATATTCATGAAGGGTCCCTTTTGCATGGTCACATGGAGTCTATAAGTTAGGCCCAACATGTGAAATCTCCAGATAATCTGAATCCCAAAATCTGAAGAAAAAAATTGCCACCTATTTATTTATTAGCAGCTATGATCACACTCATTCAGAGAGGTTCACCTTGGAGGGCACAAAAGAACTGCGATGAAAACGCAAAGATCGATGCCTGCACGTCTATTTCCTGACTCCTCCCCTTCTCAGAAATCACAGGAAAACCAGAGCTTCATTGCAAAGGGAAAAAATCGGACTATTTAAAGTAATGACAAGATGTGCTGGGCTAACATTTCAGACTCTCGCTTAAGGTAGAAGATCAAAAGGTCAAGACATGGAGCAGCACATCAGCACCACCCAAGCCAGTTTTTTTTATTCTTTATCTCCAGGAGACATGGTAGATCCTGGTCCCTCGGGCCTTCCCCTAAGTTAGTGGGACAAGGGACACTGAACGGACCTCATGTCACTACTCAGGCACACATACCACTTCAGGGAGTCTACCCCAGGCTGCCTGAGCAGGTTTGCATGCGTTGCAATATAAAGGCTCTATTATAACATATCTAACTATGTTTTAAAAATAAAAATTATGATTAATTCTGCTGGCAAAGTAGCACATCGCATTTCTAACTCAATGTGAGTTAGAAAGAGAAAATATAGTTTCCTCCTTTAAATGAAAAAACAGATTTTCAGTACTAGGTAATGTGAGCAAACAATGATATCACATAAACAAAACAAAACAAAACAAAACCCAAAGCCAGTACCTAGCTGGCAGTTTTCCCACCATGTCCCGGGATGCTCTGGGCTACTGTGGGAGCTCAAGGGTCCCTGGGGGGAGGAAGAAAGAGGCAAGCCCAGGAAGGAAGAGCCACTTCTGTGGGTTTCACATGGTGTATCCTCCCTAAGATACTGCTGCAGGAATGATTCCAGTGCTTCAGAAAATTAGCTTGAAAATATAGGTAACTCCTCTGACTGAAGAAAAATCACAATAAACCTCTTCCCTGATAAATAGAAACTGTGCCATTTAATTTTTTTCCCCAAGGGCACCTGGGTGGCTCGGTAGGTTGCGTGTCCGACTCTTGGTTTTAGCTCAGGTTATGATTTCATGGTCACGGGATGGAGCCCACATCAGGCTGCACACTGGCAACTCGGAGCTTGCTTGGGATTCTCTCTCTCCCTCTCTCTCTCTGCCCCTCCCCCGCTCATTCTCTCTCTCTCACTCTCTCTCTCAGTAAATAAAATAATTTTTTTCCAGGTGTCATTGCAGTACTGTCCACAGTGCTAAAAACTGGAAATGAGCTAAATACCTAATAATCAAGCATTGGCATATACTTTACAGAGTTTTAGGCAATATTAAAAATGATATTGTAGTTTTAAACATTTTGACATGGAAAAATGTTTATAATAAACTTAAAGGGTTTGAAACAGATAACAGAAGCTTAAGCATGGTATAATCTCATTTTACAATGTTCATGTATTCATGACCTATGACGTTTATATATGTATAAAATATTAATGGACCTACATATAGGAATATATATGTGCCCATAAGCCTCTTGGCCCCTTCTCTGCCCTCCCCCTCCTGAAATCGCTCACAAAAGTTTACATAACGAGTCTCTCAGGATAGGATAAAGGAAGGAAAATAACTGAATAGATGAAGCTGAGACTCTTTCTGCAGGAGAAGGAGAGAAAAGAAGAGAATCACATAGAACATAATTGTTGTCTCCTCACACAAGGCAATTATACATTGTTGCTAATCACTTCAGGTGACTTGAGGGCATGGATTTTGGGATCAAAACAACTTTGAGACATCCTACCTTTCCTGTTTCCAGTTTCCAGGTATCCCTCCCCTCTCCATTAACCTTTTCCTCCCTTTTCCGTTACTGTCTGCAGGCACTGCTGCCTCTCTGCCATCATCAGCTAAGCTAACATGGGTAGAAGTGCCCAGCACAGCACCTGGTGCTTGGTATGTCCTCAATCTGTGGTCTCTCCTTCCCCTTCCTTCCTGTCAATTGTGCCTAAAAACATGCGGATGATCTTAAATAACAATAAATCTAGGGCATGTAAATTAACATTTTCTCGAAAACTCCTAACTTGGCCATATGATTGTACAGCAAAGTGAGGTTTGGGGTCTTCCCAGGGACCGAACATTTGAAAATGAGAACAAGATGCTGGATATACCCAAACCACAGCCAGTTTGTATTCATTACTCTCTGGACCCGGCTCCAGCCTTCTGGCAAACATAAGGGCGCTGTCTGTGGGCCAGCTTTCACGTCCCAACGCTTTTCCCAGTGAGCTTGGCCCCACTTGAATTCCCATCTGTGTGTCTCTGAACATGGGGCGCTCTGCGCAGAGGAGGCGCGAGCACACTGGGAAGCAGCTGGCTGGGGCCGCCTGTGGTGTGGCTGCCTCTGTGTGGCCAGCTCCGGGCCTGAAGACGCAGCCACAGCTGCAATCCAATGCTTCCACACACTGGAACCAAACGCAAACATGTTTTGGGAAATCGATTCACCCTTTGACTATATTAACAAAGAAAATAAACTCATCATTAAGTGTGCTCTTATTTCATGTTTTTGTGCTTTCCCCCCCCTAAGGCCTCTATGAGAAAATTTGCAGACTCAAGAGAGAAATCTATGTTGATTTCTAGACAACATCTCAGGGTAATGATATCTTCAATTAAAAGAATAGACAACTTGCATTAAGGTGTCTTCATACAAACAGCAGTGTTAGTGGCTTTGGGCAAGTTATTAAACCTCTCTGTGCTTTTGTTTCCCTATGTGTAAAGTGTGTAATAATGGTTAAGTACTCAGAGGGCGATTATGGTATTAAAAAGTCAAGTTTATAAAACACTTAGAACAGTGCATGGCACAGGGTGGCCTGGGTGGCTCAGTTGGTTAAGCATCCATCCAAACTCTTGGTTTTGGCTCTGGTCAGGATTCCATGGTTCATAAGATCAAGCTCCCCGTTGGGCTCTGTGCTGACAGGACAGAGCCTGCTTGGGATTTTGTCTCTGCCTCTCTCTGAACCTCCCCCACTTGTGTGCTCGCTCTCTCTCTTCTCTCAAAATATATAACTATATTTTGGGGGCGCTTGGGTGGCTCACTCGGTTGAGCATCTGACTCTTGATTTCGGCTCAGTTCATGATCTCATGGTTCGTGAGTTTGAGTCCCACATTGGGCTCTGCACTGACAGCATGGACCTTGCTTGGGATTCTCTCTCTCTCTCTCTCTCTCTCTCTCTCTCTCTCTGTCTCTCTCTCTCTCTCTTTGTGTGTGTGTGTGTGTGTGTGTGTGTCCTTCTCTCTCTGAAAAATAAATAAACGTTCAAAAAAGAACAGTGCATGTCACAAAGTAGGCATTAGACAAATGTATGATCGATAACTACATATACATACATGTGTATGTACTAGTGGACTAAAGAAATAGACACGAGTGGGGAGAAGAAAGGCAAAAATCAGTGAGCATCTACTCTTTGTGAGGAAATTTCACATGTTATCTCATTTGTCTCGATGACCAGATGGGTATTACTGATCACCTTTTAAAGAAAGAAAAAAAAAAAAAAAAACTCTAGTAAAGAAAGAGCCTCTAACAAAATACATGGATGTGGCCAAATCTGCAAGTGAATGACCTGGGATTGGAACAGAGGTTAATACAACCCAAACCTCTGTAACCACACCATGCGCATACTATTAACAATGAGGATAGCAGCTGGCAGTTCTTTCTTTCTCTATTCCATGCCTAAGATTTCACTTAATTCTTGGTGAATTGGACAGAGGCCTGGCACCAACTCCTGGTGCATCCAACTCAATATTTTGGCTCCGGTGGCAGCAGCTAAGGGAAGTGCTAACACAGGATCACAGCCCTCATCCCTGACGCAGTGACAGGATTATTTCCCCAAGTGGCACCCCAGGTATTCCTTCACCAAAAATAATAAACACGGAAAGACCCATACAAGAAACATAATCCACGCATTCCAGCTGGAAGGGCTGTAGGTAGTTCTGAGATGAAAACAGACATTTGAAGGTGATAGTCTCTTCTCGACTCCATGAGCAACGTATTTTTAAGAACATATCTCTGCTTTACTCACACAAAAGGCAGAGATATACAAGAGTTGAAATAAATATGAATAGGAGTTCTGACATTTCTTCCAACTTTCTACTTCGGCCTCACGGACTCAGAATCTAAAAAATGGTAGAGTGAAGAAAGAGAGACACAGAAGACAGGAAAGAAGGAGAAACGGAGGAAAAAAGAGCCAGGAGAGACGAAGGAGAAAGAGAAGTGGAAGCAAGGGAAGGAAGGGAAAAGAGAAAGAAGAAAGAAGGAGAAGAGAAGGGGTAAAATAAGAAGGGGTGAGGGAGAGGCACGGAAGAGAGGAAGGGAGACAGGAAAAAAAATGGTGATTGAGCACCCACTTTCTCAAAAAGCTGTTATGGTGGAGAAGCATTGAGAGCTTCCCGGTTTCTGAAACTGCATCTAAGAAGAGGGTCTCTACCAAATTTTGGAAACTTTCTTCCCAATTCTTCATATTTCATTTTTGCATTCTGCCAAGAGTCAGGCGAGGCTCCCAAGGTCAGCGTGCCTGGGGAATGACAGCTGTGCTCCAGCTCTAACAAGCTGAGGGACCTCCTGAGGCAATGGACACCGAGGACTCCACTCCTGAGTTGGACAGCAGCCGGCAGCCACTGCTCCGGGCACCGCAGCTGAACCCAGCTCTCTCAGGTGCTGTGCTCCCTTGATTAAGGCCACTACCTGCCTCTGACAAGTCATCAAGAACACTAATCATCTGTTCCCCACAAAAGAGTCCTCCTTCCCATTTCTTCGGTAACAATATCCCCTGAAGCTCCGGAGGCCTGTTGGATAGTGCAGGTTGATTGATAACAACTGTGTCTTCCAGCAGAAGATTCCACCCATGAGGATCCCAGATGGTGAGATGACTTGCGGTAATTTTCTCACTGAAGAACACTAGGCTCAGGCATCCAGGCCATATTCAGTAGAGAATCCTTTCCAGTTGAATCCACAGAGGAGACTTTTTGTAGCCATAAGCCTTTACTCGGGTTGTTATCGGAGTTTTCCATTACTGACTGTTTAAGAAAATATTAAAAGGCTCCACACAGGCTTCTGCTTTACAATTTCAGTTCCCCAGCCTGTCTACGTGTATTGGCATACAGTCTGGGGGAAGTATGCTGCTGATGTCCGCTATCTGCTTCCTCACAGGTACAGAAACTCTTCCCGGGGGCCAGCTGGCCTCCTCAGTCAGCAACAGGGACCAGGACCAGGATCGCATGCAATCGAAGCCCTGATGGCTTGACTAGGGTGGGGGGGGGGGTGTCATATAATTGGGCTACAGAATGGATTATCCATCCTGGTCATTGTACTCAGTGCTTAGAAAACTCCGAACGTCCTTTTTGCCTGAGGGAAAACGCAGTATGATGAATAAAACCATTTTGGAGTGGAACTCTCCCCATTTTAAATCCCGGCTTTGGCCATAAACACATTAGTTGTGTGATTTTGAGCAGGTTACTTGGGTTCTTTAAACCTTGGTTTCCTGGTCACTGAAACAGGAGAGCTAACACCTCTCTTGAGAGATGGGGTTTACTAAGATCACGTTGGTGTGGCAGAAAAATTTACTAAAATTACTTTTTAAATTGTACTATTCTTCCATTAGTGTTTTGTTTCTCCTCCTTTTACGCAAGTAGACAAACTCATTCCTTGCCTCAGTGATTTGGGCTAATCAAAAAGTAAAGGCGAACAGATATCAAAAGCCCTTCTTACGTAAACACTAAAGTCCATTGCAAAAAAAATTACACAGCAATATTAGAAAATGGGATGTTGAGGGGCACCTGGGTGACTCAGTTGGTTAGGCGTTCAACTTCAGCTCAGGCAATGATCTCACAGTTTGTGCATGTGAGCCCCACCCACATCAGGCTCTCTGCTGTCAGCACAGGGCCTGATTCGAATCCTCTGTCTCCCTCTCTCTCTGCCCCTCCCCTGCTCTCTCTCTCTCTCTCTCTTTCTCTCTCTCAAAAATAAACACTTTTTAAAAATGTGATGTTAAAAGATCCCATTTATAACACCAATCAAAGACAGAAAGACTTGAATTAGTAAAGATATAAATTAGTAAAGATAGGCTCAATGCTATAAAATTATGCAAATGTCAGTTCTCGGCACAGAAGCAAACACACAGACCAATGGAATAGAATAGAGAACCCAGAATTGGACCCTCAAATGTACGGCCAACTAATCTTTGACAAAGCAGGGAAGAGCATTCAATGGAAAAAAGACAGTCTCTTTAACAGATTGTGCTGGGAGAACTGGACACAACATGAAGGAGAATGAAACTGGACCACTTTTTTACGCCACATACAAAAATAAACTTAAAATGGATGAAAGACCTAAATGTGAGAAAAGAAACCATCAAAACTTGAAAGAAGAAAGCAGGAAACAACCTCTTCGACCTCAGCTGCATCAATTTCTTGCTCAACACACTTCCAAAGGCAAGAGAAATAAAAGCAAAAATGAACTATTGGGTCCTCAACAAGATAAAAAATCTTCTGCATGGCAAAGGAAACAATCCACAAAACTAAAAGGCAACTGACAGAATTGGAAAAGATATTTGCAAATGACATATCAGATAAACGGCTAGTATCCAAAATCTACAAGGAACTCACCAAACTCAACACCCAAAAAACAAATAATCCAGTGAAGAAATGGGCAGGGGACATGAATAGGCGATTTTCCAAAGAAGACATCCAGATGGCCAAGAGGCACATGAAAAGATGCTCAACGTCACTCATCATCAGGGAAATACAAATCAAAGCCTCACTGAGATACCACCTCACACCAGTCAGAGTGGCTAAAATGAACAATTCAGGAAACTACAGATGCTGGCAACAATGTGGAGAAACAGGAACCCTCCTGCACTGTTGGTGGGAATGAAAATTGGCGCAGTTGCTCTGGAAAACAGTTTGGAGGTAAAAAATTAAAAATAGAGCTACCCTATGACCCAGCAATAGCACTACTAGGAATTTGGCCAAGGGATATAGGAGTGCTGATGCATAGGGGCACGTGTACTCCAATGTTTATAGCAGTGCTTTCAACAATAGCCAAATTATGGAAAGAGCCTAAATGTTTATTAATTGATGAATGGATAAAGAAGATGTGGCTTATAAATACAATGGAATATGACTTGGCAGTGAAAAAGAATGAAATCATACCATTTGCAGCAACGTGGATAGAATTGGAAGGTATTGTGCTGACTGAAATAAGTCAGAGAAGGACAGATATTGTATGTTTTCTTTTTTTTTATTTTTTTATAGTTTATTTATTTTTGAGACAGAGAGAGACAGAGCATGAGTGGGGGAGGGGCAGAGAGAGAGGAAGACACAGAATCTGAAACAGGCTCCAGGCTCTGAGCTGTCAGCACAGAGCCCAATGCGGAGCTCGAACCCATGAACCATGGGATCTGACCTGAGCCAAAGTCGGATGCTTAACCAACTGAGCCACCCAGGCGCCCCAGATATTATATGTTTTCACTCATATGTGGATCTTGAGAAACTTAACAGAAGACCATGGGGGAGGGGGAGGGGGAAAATAGTTACAAACAGAGAGGGAGGGAGGCAAACCACAAGAGACTCATAAACACAGAGGACAAACTAAGGGTGAATGGGGTGGGAGGGGAGGGAGGAAAGTGGATAATGGGCTTTGAGGAGGGCACCTGCTGCAATGAGCCCTGGATGTTGTACGTAAGCCAATTTGACAATAAATTATATTTCAAAAATAAAAATACATTCCATCTCTCTAAACAAAAAAAAGAAAATGTCAGTTCTTCCCAAATCTATAATTTTAATGTAATTCAATAAAAGTATTGCCAATTTTCAAGCCCATTATCAAATGTATACAAAAGAGCAAAGGGCCAAAAGTAGCCAAGACACTCCTAAAGCACAAGGTAGAGGGGGTCAGGAGGTGGGAAGAGACCTGCCAGATCAGGTTCTAAGCCAGTGACAGTGTGCTGCTGACACAAAGGCAGACAGACAAAGACAGGCAAACAGACAGTGGTACACAATGGAGAGTCCAGGAATGAGTCCACACGTATATGGAAACTTGATAAGTAACAGAGATGTCATGGCAGATCACTGGGAAAAAATAAATGGTGTTGAGATAATTAATAGCCATATACAAAAAAAATAAATGGAAAGCACCCGGCTGGCTCAGTCAGCCTCATCCAACTCTGGATTTCGGGTCAGATTATGATATCAGTCGAGAGATCAGGCCCCATGTGGGGCTCTGCACTGAGGGAGGGCCTGCTTGGGATTCTCCTTCTTCCACTCTCTCTGTCCCCCCTCTCCCCGCTCACACACTCTCCCATAAATAAATAAATAAATAAATAAATAAGGAATAAGACCCCTCATTTCATGGCAAGTCAATTTCACAATATGCATGTGTGTGTGTGAACATGTGAGTAAAATAAAGTTGGAGTGTGAAACAATTTTTATAAAATAACAAACTATGAATCATAAGGAATAGTTTGATAGAGTTAATCATGTAAATTTTGAACATATTAAAAGACATTATTTTTAAAATGATAAAAAGTAAAAGTATAAAAAGTAAAAATATAAATTACAAACTGGGAAAAGATATTGTAACATAAATAACCAATACTAGACTTGTAAGCCGAATATATAAGAACTTCTACAAATCAATTTAGAAGAGAAAAACAACCCAAATGCAAAGTGGGCAGAAGACAAGAACAGATGTTTCACAAAGGAGGAAATAAAAACACTGATAAACAAACAAAAATTTTTGACCTAATTAATTTGTCAAAGAAGTGAACCAAACCACAAAATGCAACTTTCACAGGCCAATTTGGCAAGTGTTTAAAATTCGGGCAAAACCAAACATTGGGAAAAATGTGGAACAATGGCATATCTTATATTCTACTTGTATTGAAAATAATTTTATTCTATTTTGGAAAGTAACTTTGCTTTACCTAGTAATATTAAAAACTGGGCATGATCTCAGTTAGCAACGACATTCTTAAATGTGCATTTGGGAACTCCTTACATGCAGGCAGCAGCACAAGAGATGTCCGGAAGCATCACTCATGCTAGTCTCAAACTGGACCCAACTGAAGGTCTATCAACTGTAGACAGATGAATACACTGTGGTTTCATTACACAATGAAATGTTGTATCACAATGAAGACGTCCATCAACATAGACGAATCCCATAAATGGTCGGAATGAAAAAAACAAGTTGTAGAAGAATGAACATAGATGGGATCGTTAGTGTAAAATTCAAAATGATACAGTGTTAAATAATATATTATTTGGGAATATATTATTTGGGAGTAAAACTATACAGAAAAGCAAGATATTAATAAACACAAAGAAACCTTATCTCTGGCACTGAATGTGAGAGGCACAGCTAGCGAGGACTAGACGCAGTCTCCATGGGATTGGTTATACTCTAGCTCTTTTTTTTTTTTTTTTTTTTAGTGTTTTATTTATTTCTAAGAGACAGAGAGAGACAGCAGGGGAGGGTCAGAGAGGGGGAGATACAGAATCTGAAGCAGGCTCCAGGCTCTGAGCTGTCAGCACAGAGCCCGACGTGGGGCTTGAACCCACAAGCTGTGAGATCATGACCTGAGCCAAAGTCAGACACCCAACCGACTGAGCCACCCAGGTGCCCCAATTATACTCTAGCTCTTAAGCTTGGTGGTAGGTCTATGGTGTTGCATTATGTATATTAATCTTCATATGTCTTACATATTTATTTTATATGTATGAAATGTCTCAAAATAATTTTAATGAACTTGTGGGATCCAGTGAAGACTAATAAGAAGTTAAGAGAAGTTTGATGAGAGAAGAATTCTTTATATTCTGAGAAGCCACATCAAGCCAATTGTTTCTCTCTTCTTCTAGAAGATGTGGTATGCAAATGCAAAATCTGGAATCGCTTTAACTATTCTGCTTCCCCTCAAAAACAGGAATAGCTCTTAGGATCAACCTCACATTACAGTCCCCCAAATACAGAAGAATCAAACTGGTATCATGGTGATGCTGTTAAACTATCAAATCAAATCAGTCCTAAAGCTTGCATGCACTACCAGCGGACAAGCTAGATATATACATCACTATATTTGCTTGTTGTTTAAAAAACATAAAAACTAGAGCAGGTGATTTTCTTAAATATTAAGAGAACCATCAAGTAAAAACAAAAGATCTACACCCACATCTCCAGCAGCAGAGACTCCAGTATTGTCCAGGAAAGGCATCAGATGGTTCCTATGCACCGTCTGGGACCAGAGACAACTGGCCTAGTGTAGACAAATGATCAGAACTAACTTTGGCAAAGCCCCAACAAAGGCCCGGGTGACACTTCCTGGCACCCAGGAGGGACGAGCTTTAAAATCAGAATTTCACATTTCAAAAAATAAAAAGTGCTATTTCTTGCCTCTCTGACTTTGTAGACCAAGATTCAAACCTGCTACACTGGCAAAGCTCCAACACAGAATTTTCAAAAGTAAGCTTTAGAGAACACTAGTCCCTCGTAGTTCTCATGGTTATACAGGTTTAGGAAATGTTGTGTGCTACAACCTGTTCTTACTGATTCACAATGCACCTTAGAAAATTAAAGCCCTGCAATGAATCTTTCCCTAAATGCATTTAAGCAATGAACTTTTCTAGAGGAGTATCTATCACAAGCTGAGAAACTGTAATTGCTAAACACATTTTACAAAACACTGCCACATAGCATAGGCAGCCGGCCTCTCCGTCTACCGGGATGCCATACTATCATCCTCTCACGCCGTATACAAAGCAGAACTCGAGGCTCCATCTATTGCCACCTCAGGGAGTGACATTTTTCCATCCCCTAGTGAAGCAATGGCCTTCTGCCAGGTTTGAATTCACCACAGGGTGAAGTTTGACATTCTCCAATGTTGAGGGCTTCTGCTGTCATAGTAACAAAACTGTTGGTGAAAGTCTCCACCAGGAACTGTTCCATCACAGGGATCTGTCAAGAACACAGTAAGAGAGCACCCTGGAAAGGCACCCCTTGTCGACCCCTGGACCCTCAGAATGCCTTTGTTTGCATTTACTGTTTCCTTCAGAGATTAGAAATCAGACAGAGAGGACTGGGGCTAGCATTTTAAAACTAATATCAGAATCATATTAGAATTTAATAACTCCAAACTATAGAACTGCTGACATTCTTTTATTGATTGAAGAAGTTTGGGCCGCAGAAATAGCTCTAAGTCATGTTCCACTCAAGGTTTTTGAATTGCTTACTAGTGGATTCCTGATGTGGAATGATGAGTTATGGGAGAAGAGGCTGATCAGAGATAAGGTTGAGCGAAGTGAAATGCCTGAATTGCTGGAGGCTGGGAGAGGCTGGGTGAACTCAGCTTGTGCTGGCTCCAGCATGCTGTGCTATTAAAAAAGTTACAGAGACAGAGCTCACAGCAGGATCCTCCCAACTTCACTTTGCATAGCAGGTGTGTTCTTAAAAGGCCGTGGGTAAATTAGAATCCTTATAAAAACTTTAAAAATTTAATATGAGTTGGAACAGGCTCAGAGTCCAGTATCTGGGTTGGGGAATTAGGATAAAACTTGTAAATAATACATAGAATATATGTACGCACAAGTGCATAGAATATACAATCTATGCGTAGTTCGAAAGGGTTTTTCATTACTGAGGGAGGACAACTAGGGAAAATTCTATCAATCCATTTTACAAAGATTAAAAATGGAAATACTATAATATTAACTACGTCTGACTTTACATGGGGTGATTCGGGCTAGGCTTTTTCTTGCTTTCAGTTTTATGTACACTCCAAAATTCCCGTGATAATGGGACTCTCGCCTCTGAGCCATGTAACATGTTCCCTTTGAATGAAGTCATGAAGTGCCACTAGCTTTAGAAATGGCCAGAGATTTTTTTTTTTTAACAAGAGACCTCCATGGTGTATAAAGCACAAGAGTGGTACAAGGTCTGTGTGTGGGGAGGTAAACCTGCAGGAACATCATGCCACCATGAGTATAACAAAATTTACCTCCATATCTTGAAGGGAAATTTAGATTGTTTCCAATTGTTCCCTATTGTAAATCAAGCTATGATGTAAATCATGGCCCAAATGTTACCTTTTTCTGTTTTAGAATAAAGTCTCAAAAGTAAGATTAATGGATCGCTGAATATTAATGTCCTAAAAATCTCAATGCATATTGCATATTGCTTCCCAGATTGATATACCAGGAAATAATTCTACCAAGAACATACAGGCGGGTCTGTCTTAATTTGTTAGCTTTACATATTAAAATTTTTATTTAGCCTTTACCAGTTTGACAAACAGAAAATGATGTCTCATTCTAGTTCAGTTTTCATCTTCTCGGATTCCTAGAAGGTTATACCTTTCTTCCTATAAGCTTATTGGCCATTGGTATTTCCTCTTTTGTGAATTGTAACTTCTTCCTCTCAACTCCATTATCCATTAGAGTTTGGGTTTTTTTCCCCCTCAAGATGTATGTTAACTGTTTACAGCTTATTCATCTTTTGTCAAATATGTATTGTAAATGTTGTGGTTGTGTTGTGGTTGTGGTCTGGTTGTCTTTTAATTTTTATTTGATGAATATTATGTTTTTCCCCCTCTTTTTTCTTTGCTTTGAAACCTTCAAAATCTTTCTCCATTCAGTGATCAAATAAATACTCACTAAATTTCCTTAGAGTTTTTATGATTTTTTTCATTTAAATTCTAATCCATCGAGATTTTCATTTCTGTCTACGATATGAGATGAAAATAGAACTTGATGTTTCCCCAGATACCTAATTTTCTCAACATTCTTTTCCTGGCAATACCCTCTTTATCAAATATATTAAATTATTCTATATACCAGGACAGATTTCTCTTATAACAGAAAAAATGGTATAATATTTTTAAGTTTATAAATGTAATGGTCATCTTGTCACTGAAAGGACCATGACTGATCCCTCAAAACGTTTTTTTCAAATGCTACGCTTTTATCTGTCATGTAAATACTGATCCACCCATCAAGTTTCCCAAAGCAAAGTATAACCTTCTGTTCCCATTTTATGTAGGCTCTGTTACTCGTCCCCTGACTGCAATGCCCACCAGATTAGTGAGGATGCTGAGCTACCCCTATCTTCTCAATGCTCACAGTTGCTAGGGCACACGCCTCGATGGGTCAGTGAATCTCAAGGGTGTTCTGTGGGGTGGCTGGGACAGGAAAGACTTGCAAGTTTAAGAACAGGACACTTGAAGATAGAGATGAAGGGAATGTAAAATGAATACATCAAGCTGTCTTCTTGTAAAAAAAATTTAAAAGAACATTCTACTCTGCTGGTGCTCACTCAAAGTTACATCAAGTTGAAAAGCGATTCATGGTTCAAGTGTAAATATAATGAAAGAACACTGGACTACAAACAAAGAAACCTGAGGCTCTGATCCTGATTCTGCCCCTAATGACCTTGGACAAATCAATGAACTTCCTATGACCCTGGGTCTCTCATCTGTAAAATGAAGGGCTTGACTATTAGAGGATGCAGTTTGGAGGTTCACAAGCCAATTGTGCAAATATATTTAGTTTGGCTCACATAGCGTTTTAATTTTTTCTAATCCAATAGAGTATAGCATTCTGTTCCTAAAAGCCCCTGCTGTCATGCAGCTGGTTTCACTTACTTTTGTTCCCTATCTGGCTTTGGAATAGAGCTAAATGATCCCTAAAGTCCCTTTCAATGTTATAAACTTATAAATCTATCAGAAATCCATGTTAACTGTACCTCCAAAATACCCTGGAATCTGACCACTTCTTACCACCTGCATTGCTGCCATCCTGCTCCAAGCCACCAGCATCTCTCACCAGGATTATAGCAATAGCTTCCTAAGGGGTCTCCAGACTTACAACCCAGCTCTTCTGTGGTCTTTTCCCAGTGGAAAGCCAGAGTAACCTTTTTAAAATATAAGTCATCACTCAAATGTCACCTAATCAGGGATACCTACTCTGACCACCCTATTTTAAATAGCAATCCTGGGGTACTTGGGTGGCTCCGTTGGTTGGGCATCTGACTCTTGATTTCAGCTCAGCCCATGATCTCATGGTTTGTGGGTTCAAGCACCGCATTCGGGTGTGTGCTAACAGTATAGAGGGAGTCTGTTTGGGATTATCTCTCTCTCTCTCTCTGCCTCTCTCACACACCCTCTCTTAAAATAAATAAATACACTTAGATGGATGGATGGATGGATGGATGGAAGGATGGATAGATAGATAGATAGATAGATAGATAGATGATTGATAGATAGATAGATAGGCAGGCAGGCAGATAGTAATCCTTTCCCCTATGCTCCTGATCCCCCTTACCCGGCTTCATTTCCACATAGAACTGCCTCCTCTTCACATACTATGAATGTACTTCTATGTGTGGGTTGGATTTTGTTTTTTGTCTACTTTGTCCAACTAGAGTATAAGATAATTGAGGACAAGCATTTGTATCTGTTTTGTTTAGTGGTTGCTATAGCCCTAGGGCCTGAAATAGAGACAGGCACATGGGAAATACTCAATAAATAATTGTGAATAATTATGAATCTATGAATAATTTCTCTGTCTCCTAGAATAAGCTCTTCTGGTTCCAAGAAGTGACATCAGTTAATTGTCATTTCCATATGGAGCTAGGATACTCTCTTCTAACCCTTACCGTTGCAGCAAACCACTTTACACCTATTCTACAGCTTGGAAAATTCTCAGCAAGGAAGTCACTTGCCAGATCAATGAGGGTTGGGAAGACTTTCATGTGATAAGCAGGCTGGTCCTTTATTAACAGCAGCCCCCAAAGATATGAGTTCAAACAGGAGGGAGACTTCTTTTCCACAGCCATCAAGTAAGAAATCAATATGAGGATTAATTTATAAAACAAAAAAGGCAGCCAGTTACAAAAAGCAGGCTTGGTGATGCTCATATGAAATAGGTCAAAGTTACTGATATCATCCATGTTCTTTGAGCCCATCATCCCTTGGGACCGTCTCCAGGTCTGTTCGCTAAATTCAAGCATGCTGACAATAAAATCTTTTGTTTCTCAAGAGTAACACATCCTCTTTCAAAGACCAGAAAAGGTCAAATCCCCCTCTCAACCGCCCCCACGACAGCCCCTCCCCCCGCCCCCACCCCACCAAAACCCAAAACCCTGAGAAGCTTGCAACAGCTTTTGGATAAATCTCTTTCAAATGTGGGCTGAATGAGCACACGCTCCTCTCACAGAGGTGACCACTCTCACTCCACCTCCTCCTGCCCCTTGGGCTCTCTGCTGCTCCCACCCTTCCCTCCTTCTCTGTACCTTTCCTCAACAGTTTTTCTCATAGCGTGAGATGTAGGAAAGAGAAATTTTCTCAGGTACCAGCATTTGGGGAGCACCAATTTAAATGCTCCTGAATCCCTAACCTGGGGACAAAATCTCAGAGTGAGCCTGGCATTGGGAGCATAGTTATGACCCTAACTTGATGCTTTAGATAAGGACAAAAGAGAGGAACTCAGTCTTAACTGGGTTTCAGGCACAAATGCATTCGGGCTCCCTGCTACATGATCGGAGCAGTTAGTCTGGGAGAGAAAACAGAGCTCATTAGCAAAGTCCTGGACTTTGAACAGTGTATTCATAGTGGACCCAACATGGTCTGGCTCTTTATAGAACGAAGCGACTAGCTTTCCTTTTTCCTATTCCTTTCCAAATCCTTCAGCGGCTTTTGCTGATCAGCCAAACAGCACTTGGCAAGTGACCAAATATTCATGGCCTTATACTAAAAGAGCCACGGTAGGATAGTCAATCCCATTATAACTGGGCGGCTACCAAATAAAACTTTAAAGCAGCCAGTGCAAACCAGTGATGCACAGGCTGAATATGGCAGCGAAATATTTGGGGGTAGGGGTGGGGGTGAGGAGGTACAAAGGAAGGAATATATATATGTGTGTGTATATATATATATACATATGTGTGTATGTATACACACATTAGTTGCTTATGTTTCAGAATTGTGATATTTACTTAAGACTGGATTTGACTTCTCTTGAAAAATCTAAAAATATGGCAACAATAGGCTCTCATTCCAGTGTTCACCAGTGCCTGGAGCTGGGCAGGGACAGGTCCTGCTCTCTTCCCTGGGCTGACTCATTTCATTACTTGCCTGGAGTCTGGAAGCATCTGTGTTGATGACCCCTGGCTTCACGTGTAGATGACCCCTGGCTTCACGTGTAGAAGGTTATTTATACTCTGCCTAATTCCCTAAAAGGATTGAAAGAGGCTTAGAAGAGACAGACAACAAGGAGAAAGGGGAGGGAGGAAAAGAAACCATGCAATAGAGCCAGGAATAGGGTCATGACCCACAGTGTCCACCACACAAGTCTACACTTAACTGGAGATGGGCTGCAAATTTAGTTCCCAGCTTCTCCGTAGATGACCAGAGCTTAGAGCCTGAGACGAAAACAAAGTCAGATTTTCTCCCTTTTGTGAAATATCGTCCTTCTAGAGCGATACTGCTAAATCCCATGAAGCAATTAAACATGAGGCAGCAATACAAGGCATCATAAAGTGTCCAGATGTGCGGTATTAGTGATAAAGTAACCTGAGTGGTCCCTGGAGGCCTAGGGGTCAGACCAAGGAGCCCTCAGTTGGGCCTCTGAAGATGAGTACCACACCTGGAGCTGAATAAAAACAATCGCATCCAAACAAGAGAAGAGAGTGTCAAATCCATTCTGCCGTCAGGCACTGCCCTTAATTTCCAGCAGCTCTGCTTTTCTTCCTGAAGTGTTTTCTTGATTTGGGTTGTTGTCAAACTATGAGAAACACGAAGCCAGTTAAAAATGAAATGCCTCTTAGAGGTTAGTGCCTAAGTACCTCCGCTTTGAGACTTTGGGAGCCAATTTCTTTCTCTCTCTTCAAATCAAGATGCCTCCCGCATGGCTCTACTGACTTGTTTGGAGTGGGGGCTGAAGGGAAGGGTGACTGCCACCCGAATGGGCTCAGAGAGGGAGGGTCCCACTCAGGGCCACAGTCGCTGTCCTGGCTCTGGCACCTCAGCACAATGTATTGCTTTTGCTTTCTGTCTCTCTTAAATCTGCATCAAGCATCATCATCAAGATACCTTCTGGCAACTACTAGAAAATCCCTCCTCCATTTCTGGATGTCACTGATGTAGAGTTTTGTGGGGCCTGAGTGAAATTAACGGCAAATCCATGTGGCAAAGCAAAACAAATCTTGAATTAACAAACAGCACCACTACCACTTCTCGGGTTATTACTGGAGAAAGATATATTTCGTGCATTTTCTTCAGTTCAATATCTTATCTGTATCAAAATGAGGAACAAAGAGCTTATCACATCAATAATGGAATTTCAAGCAGCTGTGGGGACAGGACTACAGTTTTCCTCGCTACATAAATGGAGAATCTGTAAGCTCTACAGGGAATGGACTCTCTCCAGACAAATCAATTAAAAAATTATAAAGCATTTTGGTCGCTGAGTCAGATGGACATGAGAACATTGCGTACGGCTTCCCTTCCTCTCTGTACTGCAGAAGGTAGAAAGTTGAAATCTTTTTTCATGAGATATCGACTACATCCTCATATCAAAGCAGCCACAGTCATTACAGAGTCTGCCAGTATTTTCTGTAAGAAACCCTATCTAGGGAGGATTTACAGAATATTGGCTGCTTTCGATTCACAAAGAGCTGATTTTAAAGCTGGGGTCTCCATTGCCATGAATTCATTCCATTTGCATATCACACATCGTCAGAACAAAGCCATTTCTTGGGCCTCAGACAGTCAGCAGGCTTACAGGGTGACAATTAAGATAACAGTAGACTTTCTTCAGAAAATATGTTTTTTTTTTTTTTTAAAATCTGAGAATCATAAAGATCAGATTCATACTCAGCCTCAATACTGACATATTTTCCTTCAGAATCCTGATCTTATTTTCAGAATATTTTCTGGGCCCTGAAGAAAAGGTGGTCAAGGTCCAGGGAGGGGGGTGTAGCTGCTCTTCTCTGGTAGAGAAGGAAAGGGGAGGAAGAGTAAGATATCGTAAGGAATGCAGGTCTGCCACGTCTGACTTGAGACAGTGGCACGACAGACATTAGGATGAGAAGGAGGGTGACAGAGCAGGCAATTTAGCAAGATCTCAAGTGAAACGGAAGAGTGACTAAGTCCAGAGGGGTCACTACGAGCTGGGAGGAGATGGAGAGTTCCATGGGTCCATCAAGCAAGGGGTCATGATCAAGAAGTCAGGCCTCGACTCATAACCTGGAGAAAGTAACTGAGGACAAGGGGGCCAGGGACCTAAGTCAAAGAGGTCAGGATGTAGGAAGAAGATCTTAACCCAGGCACAGTCTGCCACCCCTCCATATGGTACGTGCGGGATAGTCGTGTTGCAAGCATACCCTGAAAGCCCCCTGTTAATCACTATCTTAAGAATGCAGAGACACTGTCCTCCCTCTGTATTCTCATCAAGCAGAATATGAAGAAGAATGTGTTATTCAGTGCTCGAGGTCAGGAGCTCTGGGAATTGCCAACCTGAAGCCTGTCTGTCCTTTGTAATAGAGACTGCCTGGATGGCAGCTCTTGACCCCCTTGGAACCTGGTTGTGCAAGGAAGGGAGAAGCTACAGAGGGTTGCTAGGCTAAGCAGCTAAACTATAAAAGCCTGCTGCACATAGATTCCAGCAGCAGATGCATCGTCCAGTCAGCCACTCCTGGGCTCCCTGTACATCAGTTCCCACAATAAACCTGTTACGGTCATTGCTTCCAGGCTTTTCTTTGGATTCACTAGACCATTACCAACCCTTGCTTAGAGTCTTCTGGGGTGTGGGCGCATGGCATCAAAGGCATTCTGTGCTAACAGGAGAGCTGGAATTCTCTAGAAAGATGTGGTCCTTGGCCAAGGTGGGGAGCTCGCTGGGGCAGAGGGATTTTGGCTGCCACTGCTGGGTCCCAGCCCAGTTCTGTCACCACCCACCATGCTGTCCCTCAAAGAGACCTGAGCATAGCCCCCCAGGGGACACAACCCAAAGACATGGCTTCCCTGGGCCATTTGCAACTGGTCCTACACAGCAGCTGAGCTTGAGACTGTAGGTGACCACAACATCTAACACACGGCTGGAGAGGCAAACCAGATGAGAGGGCAGACTTTCTCAACATCCAGATTGTTTCTGCCCGCAGTGGGACTGAGGGGAGCAGAGTTAGTGGCTGGAGCACTCACAGGGAGGATGACAGCAAGAAGCTCGGATGGCTGGCTAGCATCTACCAGAGAAGGGAGATGAGAACTAGAAATGGCATCTACTGAGCCAGTGGTCAGACGAGGCCCTAAGAGCAACTAACTCTCCTCCTCTAAGGATTGAAGGGCCTTGCCTTTATAAGCAGGAGGCCACATCTGCTGTCTGGGAGCCTGTGCTCCACATATGATGATAAGAATCATAGATCTGCTCTTAGCCAGGAATGCAGGGTCTGGTCCCCATCAAAGGAGAGATCTCAGCCTTTACTTCCTCTGAGACAATTTCCTTGAAGACCCAACATCTTTCTGGATGGCAACAATCTTAGCAGTGGGGACTAGAAAGGATCTATGGACCCTACTTGAGAGAGACACCTTGATACTGATGAGGAAGATAAATCCTGGAAACAGAGCTTCAGGCTCCCAGGAGAGGGAGGTGCTTACCTAGTGCTCTGCCTCCTCACCTGCCTTGTCTGCCACTGCAGTCCCCTGCAGCTTGGAGAGGTTCTTGCTGGAGAGAATGTGCCTGATATCACATGGTGAATGAATAAATGAATTCCACTACATCCAATTTTCCACCACTAGTTACTATTTGCAGGTGGTGAAGCGACCCTTGAAAGTTATAATTTCTTTTTCTGAAAAATTGAGGGAAGTTGACCGTAACCTGGAAAAGTTGGAAGAACTCTTTATACAGCTCATCTGCTTACAACCTCAAGCATGATTTTTCCAACTATGATCCTCAGACCACCTACCTGTGAAACTTGGCTCCTAACCAAGTTTCTGGTTCCTAACCAGATCTACTGCATCAAAATCCTTGGCAGGGGATGTGAGTAAACATGAGAATCTGAAGTTTTCACAAGCACTGCTGGTGATACTTATGCATACAATAATTTGAGAAACACTGAGATTTAATTTATTGGAAAACACTCAATACTAGGCCTTAAGCTTGAGATTTCATACACATTTTCTTTTAACCCTTATAATTATCTGATGAGGCAAGACTTATCCTCCTTATTTTATAGATAAGGAAACTGATTTGAATAAGAAGACACACAACCAGTAAAGAGCTGAGCTGGGATCCATCCCTGGTCTACCTAAATCCCAACCCTCCACTCTTACACACTGGAATGTGTTCAGTGAATGCCAGCCACAGAACCAGCGATTGATAGAAAGCTCTGTGCGCCATTTTCAGTCTTCTTTTACTTTAACCTTGATGAAAATGTACGCCTATGGCGTAGAACTGAGAGGAAATAGGGTTGCATTTGTGGGTACTTATGTTTTCACGGCCTTTCAATGTGAAAAGCAGTAGGGGCAGAAAAAACAGGGAGGAAGGAAGAGAGCAACGTGGGTGAATAATGCAATGTTTGTGCACTGAAATGGAATGTTACAATTGCATGTAGTAGTCTTGATTTAAAATGACTAGCAATGCTGGCTTATTATGCTGTAACGTGCTTAGAGCATGAAATTGTATCAATATCACCACCCTGTATAACCACCATGACTTGCCTATAGGTAACCTTGGAAGGCCAGTGCAGCCACAGGTGGTCTCAATAACTTGAATTGTAAAAAAAAACAAAAACAAAACCAAAACACATGACTCACTGAAAGCTGCCATATCAAATTTTAATTGTGCTTACTCTAGCCAAATTTTTTCTTCAAAGCATGTGTCAAAGTCAAATATCACCCGTATAAGTATTCCTGGATCAAAGTGGCATTGAAGTTTAACTTTTGGATGCTATAAATGCTCTCTTGATGTTCCTGAAAAAGCTACCAGGCTTCATATAATGAGAATAGGTAATTTATCTTTTGTAATCCAGAAGGATAAAGACCACTCCTTAAAAGTACCACTATGTTAGCAAGGAAAACACATCTCTAGGTAATACCATCTAGTAGAAAAAGCACGGAGTTACAGCTGAGAGTCATGGGGTATAGTTTCACAAAAACCCAGTTTGGTGTTTTTAAAGCCAAAAAAGACATCTCCATCTTGTTTTAATCACCTGTCACAGTATCTACCATTACTATTTCAGAAGGATTTAACGAAGATCTATTATTCATTCAATACAGTTGATATTCTAATGTCACGAATAAGGATCGCATCTGAACAAGATCAAGTCCGGGTCTGGATTCTAGGAGCCCCTGGTACTCTTCCTCTACTCCTACTGAGCCACTCCACTGTAAGCAATTCCATATACCACCCCGAAGGATGGATTTAAGTAAGTGATTCCTGCAAAGTACTTTGAGCAACTCAAAGAAAGAGACATTTGAAGCACAAATTATTATTTTTATAGAAGATATTACAAGAGTCGGGCAGCAGTTACTACAATTACCATTCAGTGGAGAATCTCTGTAAGTGCATATGGCAGACGTGCTTGGTGAACCGAAGTACTTTCAGGGATCTTAAAGGTTTAAACTAATAACACCTATCTAGTTACTGAAGATAATTTGATGACTATAATATATATAGATAGATAGGTTCATTATAACAAATGAATTCAGCACAGTATGAAGAAAAATTGAAGCTACTCCCATTATGCTGATGTGGCTGCCTAGAGCTAACCCCAGCTCCCTCCTGACACATTCTCTGCTTGTTCTAATAGAATTCAGACTATTACTTAAGTAAGTTTCCTCATCTGTAAAATGAGGGGGAGGGAGCTAATCTCTGTGCTCCTTCCAGCTCCATGGTTTCTGTAGGTTGTACAAAATAACAATCGTATTGCAATGGTATGCTGCTTGGGAACAAAAGCCACAGATAGAAGATAGAAAAAGAGCATGTCCCAGGTCAAAAAAAGGGTAAGCCTGACTTCAGTTTCATGAGTGATTCTAATACATTAACATAAAGACGATGTCAACTGCCAGGGATAAGCATTAGAGAAACACGGTGTTGAGAGGGGCAGAATGTGTTCACTCACAGTTTCCAAAAGAATGAGACGCTGGAGCTGAGACACTAAACCCATTTTGCTACCAGGAAGGTAACTGCTATCGTGAGGCATGAACATTGTGTCACTTCCCCAGTGCTTCAGGATTACATGCCTACATAATCTCCTTCCTTTGTTGACCTTCTGATGAACAATTCGGTTTCCCTTAACTTCAATAAGAGAAAGAGGGGTGGGGGAAAGAAAAGGGACAGGAGGGGCACAGGGAGCCCTTAGTATAGGGACCTGAGATTTAACATCTCTACAAAAAGGTATCACACAAGTTACTTCTGATTTATAGATCAATCATGATAAATCAGCATGTAATATTTATCAGGCACTTTCTATGTTCTGAGCACCTACTTAAGTGCTTTACATGCATTTAATCAGCATGGAATCTTACAAGGAAAATACCATGCTAATATGAGGGAACTGAAGCTGAGAGAGATTAGGTAATTTACCCAAGGTTACACAGTTACGAGTGGCAAAGAACTAGAACCATAACCTCTATACTGTTCTTCCAGTTTAGTTTTCCTGAGGCAGAGACTGAACTGGGTCACCTGAAAATACTCACATAATTGAAGATCAGATCTGAAACATGGTGACTCAGCTAAGATGCTGTCCCAGAGAACCACTGCCTGAGGTATTCCTGGACAATATCCTCAGAGATACGGCCTTTGGATCACCATATAACCATGGACTCAGTGAGCCAGGGATAAAGGAGGAGCTTCCCCAACTAGGACATGACAAATGGAAGATATTTCCATTTGTTGGAATCCTTTCAGTATTTCCCATAGGTTGGAAATACCACCAGTGAATGTTCCCTAAAATTTTGGAAAGGGGAATAGGGAATGTCTGGGTGCACCTTTTCAATCTCCAGGGAAGGATGACATTTCGAGGGATGACGAGCCACGCTCCTCACTCTCCACAATCCACTCTTGGTGTAATTACTATCCTATGTCCTGCTGCACTGTTTAGCACATTTGCTGATTTGTTTCTATTTCTACTACCACCCCTCTCATCCCAGATTTCCTGACCTCATGCCTAAGACTACAACAGCAGCTTAGCTGCTTTCCTTGATTCTAGCTAGCTTTTACCACCTTTACTTTATTCTACACAAAGTAGCCAGAGCAGTCTCCTGAGTGTTGTTTTCATCATATACTTAATTAAATCATCCAAATATCAACACTGAAGGAGAGGCATCAAAATTAACAGAGCAACACTCTCTTCTTTTAGCCCTCTGTGCGTCTCTCCTTTACTCTTGTATTATAGTGAAGGTTCCCATATCTTTACAAATACAAATTTCCATAAATTGAGCCCTACACTACATAATTACAAGAGCATGGCATGAAATTAGCATGGTGGCTCTGATATTGGGTAGAGCTAGTTTAAAGCCCACGTCCCACCAACCCAAGCAAATCTGCTTAACAAAGAGTCCCAGTTTCCCCAAGTGTAAGATGGGCATAATGAGGGCATTTTCCTCATGGGATTGATGTGATAATTAGGGGATAGCTGGTAAAGGGTGCTGGGCTCATTTTTTTGGCATATAAATAAGTGCTCAGTAAACGCTAGCCATTATCATATCATCATTATTATGGCAATATGGCTCAGTGGTTGAGAGCCCAGATGCCGGAGTCATAAACACATGGTTTGGGCAAATGAAAATATGAGGCAAGATCTCTATAAATTTCACTCAGTCTTCTTTCCAGGTGAAAAACATTTCCTCAGCAAGATTAACCCCCTAAAGGTTCTCCATCCCAGACACTGTTGAATATGGTCTGGCAATTTGTTATGATAAAGATATAGGAAGGCAAATATGGCCCAGAACAGTAGTCCTTTTTCAAACCACTCTGATTGACAAATATTTATCTCTATAATGCACCAAAGATAAATGACATGGTCCTGGCCTCAGAGAACTCATGTCTTGGTTCCAGCCAGAGGACATTTCTGCAGGGTCCCTGTAATATGGTTGCTCCTGTTGTATAGCACCTGCTCCATGCCCAGCTCTGTGCTAAGCTCACTACACACAGTATTCTGTTACTTCTCTGGGTTATTCTTTGAGAGCATCACTATTTCTTTCATTTTTCACATGAAGTAACTGAGATAGAGAGGCTGGATGGCTTATGTAAGTTCACACAGCAGGTGGGTGGTAAGGCCAAAACTTGGACCAGGGTCTGGCTGACTTTACCACCTGGGTGCTCATCACTGGGCTTAAATGTGTCCCAATTGTCCAAGCATCGCCATACTCAATTTTTATCACATAGCAGCTGCAGTGCAGACAGCAGCAGCTTTCAAATAGAAAATGTACCTAATTGGGGAGCGGGGGGGTGGGGGAGAGAACCCGCCATGGAATAACATGAGTGCCCTTCAATAAAAAACAATTGAATAAATTACAGTGTATCCACCAACAAAAGAATCCTTGAATAAATTATGGTGTAACCACACCATACTATGCAACAATTAAAAGACAGACACAAATGTATCAATCTGGATGTTCATGGTATATTATTAAGTTTAAAGAATAGAATCTCTTTGGGAGTACCTTGGTGGCTCTGTCAGTTAAGCATCCGACTTTTTTATTTTAATTTTTTAAAATTTATTTACTTTTGAAAGACAGAGCACTAGTGGGGTAAAGGCAGAGAGAGAGAGGGAGACAGAATTTGAAGCAGGCTCCAGGCTCTGAGCTGTCAGCACAGAGCCCGATATGGGGCTTGAACCCACGACTGTGAGATCATGACCTGAGTTGAAGCTAGGTGCTTAACCAGCTGAGCCACCCAGGTGCCCCAAGTGTCCAATTCATGATTTCAGCTCAGGTCATGATCTCTCAGTTGTGAGATCAAGCTTCGTGTTGGGCTCCACACTGAGCGTAGAACCTGCTTGGGATTCTCTTGTCTCCCTCTCTGCCCCTCTCCTGTGCACTCTCTCTCTCACACACATAAAATAGACATTTAAAAAAAAAGAATCTCTTTATTAAAAAAGGTAAGGTTGTTAAATGAATACATAAAGGAATAAAGGAGACTGACACATTAAATTTAATCTAAGTCTGTATGTAATCTTCTCTTGGCTCCTTCTGATTTATCAGCCAATGTAAAATATCATTTCAGCATAAACTGTACGCCCAAGGAACATACATGAAGAAGTCTAGAGAAATGCTTAAGAGCACAAGGTTTGCAATCAGACAGATCCAGGTTCATATCCCATCTCTGCAACTTACTAAGTGCAACCTTGGACAGGTTATTTATCTCTCAACCACAGCTGCCTCAACTATAAAATGATGGTAATAACATTCCAGGTCATAGGGATATTGTCCTGATTGAATGAGACAATGTAAAGAAAGTGTTGAGTACAGTACCTGGCACATAGCAAGTGTTCAATAAGTAATGATTATTACTTTAACTATTTTCTAATTGCCTTAGAGAACAGCCTTTACTAAAAACAGAAATCCTTCTGCAGATTGACATTTAAAAGGCCACCACCACAAAGAATATGCTTAGTCTTCCAGGAAGGCACTTGTGAAAGCGTAGGCCTATGAATAAATGACATTTGATTTTCTATTCCAACATCTTTCCATTTCTACATTTTCTGATTAGACAGCCACATGGTGCTCTCTAGCTGCTCGGCTTCCCTCCCACATTTTCAAACCAGGACTATTTCAAATGGGAAGCGTGGTCCCCAAAGCTTCCTGCTTGCCATGATCACAGATCACCCACAGGCCTTTGGTTTCTAAGGCCCTGGAGCAGGTGAGGTAATTAGCTCAATGAACACAGCCCAGTTATTCCGTGCATCAGTTGGAAAAAGGAAGAAAATTCAAAATGAGACCAAGAGTGAGATAGGAGGACAGATGGACCAGCTCTACTCACCCTCGCGAGGGTCACTGTAGGTTCTAGAGCAAATACATGAATGAAGGAGAAAAGTCTTAATTATGTAGATTCCTAGACTTTTGGACAACCCCCGCTGCTCTGTAAACTGGAGCAAATAAGTGTAAGCTCATCAACAATGAAAAGGCTGCTGCCCAAACACAATTAAATTCATCTCTGAGTGTATGTCCACAGCACCAATATGTATATACTAATAGACAGAAGTGTAACAGTGAGTACCATATAGATGATGACACCCATTCCACTTGGGATTTCCTTAATGGAGTACTGTGGGGGGGGGGGGGTGTGTTTTAACTACTTAAAAGGAGCTATTGGTATAAAAGTATGTTTTAATATTTATTAGAGGAGGGTGGTGGTAGTGGCTGTGGTGATGAGAACAGCTAACATTTATTGACCACTGACTGGGTGCCCAGCACAATACAGAGAGCTTTGCCCCACAATGCATGTGATAGGTAGTATGCATGAAGCAAGAAGGGGTGAAATAACCATTCCCGGGCAGCAATGAGTGAGGATGTAGATCCAGGCAGTCTCTGCTCAGAGCCCATGTTTTTCCCATGACATCACCTTCCTTTTATGCCTCCAGCTAATCCTCGGTCCCCACTGTATGCAGCATTCGATTTCTTCTGCCATGAGAAGTGTCGATTGCTGCAGCTGCTTTTGATTTTCTTGTAAGCGAATGGTAACCTAGAGCATTTCATTCTAATGCTCCCTACCTACATATTTAATTTTTTCATCTTCTAAAAGAAATCATGGCCATTTCAGCTGAACATCATAATTCTATATTCTTTCAGAACATGCATTCATCTTTTATTTCCCTGAATGAGGTTTTGCTTATAGCATCTAAGATAGGAAAACAGGATTGAAAAGGCAGGGAGGATATAAATCTTCTCAGAGAAACAACCTACTCCCATCACATTTGATAGAGTTTAGAGTTTTTGATGCCCTAAGTTCACTAGGAACTTTTGGAGGAAGTAAATTTGGAAGGTCACAAATATGTCCAAAACAACCTTGCTGGTTTTTCCAGTTCTGCTGTGCAACCTGGTGATTTCTATGTCTTCAATCGTATGATGCACCCTGTAGTAAGTAGAGTCTGATCCCTTTATCTGAGTTCACTGAGATCACTTATTGCCAGATCTCTTTTTCCAGATAGATGGTAAGCCCCTTGTGGGCTCAAGCCCCACGTTACAACGCCATGCACACCCAGCCCTCCCACAGTGCCTTATATATATCAGGTGCTCAAAAGACATTTCATTAAGTCAGAGATCATGTATTTGTTTAAACAAACTGCAACCCTCTGAAAAGTTGGTGCTCTAGACTGTATTGCTCCCTCTGATAGTGTTTCATCCCAGAGGAGCCTTCAAATGACAATAAAAGTGATTTCCTTCCCCAGCAACCTGAAGCCCTGATGGCTCTGGAATTATCTGGATATAAACCCATCCATGTTAAAGGTACACATTTCTTTAAAGAGCTAAGGAAGTAATAACCTGAAGAAGCAATATTTGATAACAATATCTAGCCTTTCAATTTAAAGATTATGCAGTTTTATAAGGGGGCACGCTATACTTCTGAAACTGAATTGCATCATATCTAGAAAGTGCTTAATAAATATTTACTGGATGAATATCTTCTTCCAAAAAAAAATGAAACTTAACACCTCATATTACTTTACAATTGAATTTCCCTATAAAAGTTGGGAAGGAGGTTTATGATAGGTTTATGATGAAAAACACTTTAGATAACATGTGAATCATTTTAATTAAAGACCAATTCTACTTGGAGAACATTTCAGTTAGATGAGACAATTTAAACATGAAAAAGCCAGTACAATACGCTTACTGCTTTTAGATGGGACACTAAAGCTTAAAGGTCACAGCAGATTTCAGGTTCATGAGAAGGGCCTAAAGAGTGTCGGAGTCGGAGGCAGGCCAAACGGCCAGCCAGAGAAGCTCCACATTCATCTACGTTCCAGAGTGTGATTCTGCATAAGATTCAATTTAATGAAAGGAAAAGCACTCAAGAGTGCACAGAAAATAAAATAACATCATCAGGCTTCTATCACACCCTTTTTTCCCAATATCGTTCAGCAGAATAGCCTGCCATTTTTTTTCTCAGTTTATATCAACTGCATAGCTCGGCCCATTTTAGAAGCTACTAAAGCTACTAAAGTTCATCAGTGAACAGTGGGTATGGGCCACAAAGACAGGGACAGGGCATAAGCAGAGACCCAAGCGGGGCAACAAAAGAGCAAATGAAGGAGATTTACTGAAGTATACATGGCAGCACATGGAGCTACTCTTGCTGAAATGCAACTAAAGAAAGACGCTTGCAAATTCTTTGGGCTAAGTCAGTTGCTACCCAAACAAGGGCTTTGCAAACCCAACTACAGTTCAGAATTGCCCTGTGGCTTGTTGAAAATATAGATGCCTGAACTCCACCTTGGATTGCCTTAATCAGGATAAGGGCACCTGTATATTTAACAAGTCCCTCCAAATCATTCTGATGTACACAGGCTTCACTATTATACGCTGTATCAATCTCACTCTTGGCAATGCAAATTTCTAACAATGCAGTTCTTATAAAATCAATTTTCTAAAAATTAAGAAGTAATCAAGACATTTTGATTAGTGATAATAAAACCATATATGTGTAATGGAAGTATTAAAATACCTACCAACATCCAGGAAAGTTAACTGTCACTTTTAGAAATTGGAGATTTTACCATATGTTCTGAGACCTTCTTTATAAACATGACATCATGATGCAATCAATGCCTCCCTGTAACATTTCTATACTTGCGACAGTGAAAAAAATTTCCTGTCTCACTCATAATAACTAGCTGCTTTTGACAACTGTCAAATTTTCTCATTGCTAGGATCTGGAGATTCATCAAAATGAATTGCCAACCAGACATCTGGTTTTGTACGTTTCTTTAGAAATATAATCAGTAGCCCTGAATATGGACAGGATATTCAAAGTATTGTGAATGTCTCAGATTACTCTGATTCTAACTTTTGTGACTGGGTTTTTTTCCCCCACTCCTGTGAAATCACTATTCAGTGTGTCCTGTTTATAACTTCCATAGTATTTGTTTTCTCAAGTCTCCCAGAGATTAGAAACAAAAAATCCCAAGTAATTTTATGTTTTTAGAACTTTAATCTTATTAAAACAAAACAAAAATAAAAACTCTAATGGACTCACATGTATCCTTCAAATTATTTTTTTAATTGACTTAGATTTTATTTGGGGGTTGATACAATTTCAGTTCATGGAAGCGGTGGGATGCCACTGATGATGTCACTTTAATGTGTACACCTACCCTGCGGTAAAACAACTTGCTCAGGAATTTTCCCTTTTCCCCATTGTGAGTCTCTGATCCCATAATGGGAGTCTCTTGCACCTCTGAGTTTCACTGTCTTTTTGTTATGATTAAAGAATATTACAAATAGCTAGCCTTCTCTTACATGAAGATTACCTTCAAAAATTACTACAATTTTAAAAAGTGAATGGATTTGCAATCAGTTCCACAATGGCTGTTCCAAAGAAATAGAATTGGCAAGAGGGAGGGAAGACCATTACCTTTTTCCTTTCTCTTTTAAATTACAAAGGCAATTTAATACTTGTTCTAGAAAGTCAAATGTATACAAAGTAGAAATATATGTTTAAACTATTTTAAAGCACCATAATTTTTACCTTTAAAAATATTAGATTCAATTTTCTAAGTTTTATATTATAAGTACCTGTATTTTTTTTTTTCCTGATGAGTTAAATATGTTAGACTTGGGACTCCTCTCTAGCATTTCCTAATTGTACTGTGTGTGTGTGTGTGTGTGTGTGTGTGTCTTGCCGCTGAGAGTTTTTCTTTCTCTAATTCTACTTTTCTCCTGTATCATTATACTTTATTTTCCTTTTCCTTTATAGAAGTTCTCATAGTAGTAAATGTATTTGATTTCTATTGTATTTCCTTGTATCATTATTTTGCTGACTTTTACATATTATCCTTTATGCTTTTTAAAAATATTTTGGTAAGAACGCTTAATGTGAAATCCACCCTCTGAACAATGTTTTAAGTGTACACTATAGCATTGTTAACACTAGGCACAACATTGTGCAGCAGAACTTAATCATGAATTTAATCTTGAACTTAATCATCCTGCATAATCGAAAAACTACAGCTGTTGAATAGCACCTCCCCCCTTCGCCCCTCCCTACTATTGCCTTTTCCTTTTGTCCATCTTTTCTCACTACACTTCCAGTTTTCAACTATTGCTCTGGTGTAGCTATCCCTTCCTGGCATATAAGAGAAAAGGATGAAGTACTTAGCATAAAAACTCACAGCTTCTTGGTAGGAACAAGTCTTTCAACCAGAGGTTGTAAATTCATGTTCACTCAGGGAGCAGGAGGCAATAAAGCAGTGAAACAGGCAGGGAGCGCTGGGGACCCTAACAAACTGCACTGGAAAGCCACTTAAATACGGTTGAATTTAAATTTGCAACAACCAAATAGAATCTATACAGGGGCTGAATTCAGCCTTACAGGGCCAGTTTGCAGCCTCTGCAAGATTTCATTCCCAATCTCGGTTTATCTCTCTCCAGACAGGAAGTTCAATGGACTCTTTCTTATTTGCACCAATGGAAAAGTACTATGGAACAGATAAAACAAAAGAGCAGATAATTCAAAATCTGCATGCAGATGGCCTCAGTGTGTGCTGCTTTTCCTACAGAATTTATCATTTAGCTATAATTTGTTCAAGCTAACCCTGCATTAGAAAATAGTTTGTATCCCTCCCAAGCCCAAATAACTCAGGGGGAATAAGGGATGAGAAGGGTGATAAAACAGCACAGGGATGTAGTCAACATCACAGGGCCAAACAGCTTCATGTAAAATTCAGGATGGTTTTAAGAACAAGAAATTCACAGGCAGATTGTGACAATAACTAGATGCCCAGTGTCTTTGGGACATTGAATTTAGTCACTGAATTTAGCCTTTCCAGATGGTTGAACCTGGTAAAATAAAAACCAACTACAGTTTCTCCCCTACCATTTTGCCATTGTCAGGAGGGAATAATTTGTCACAAAAACAAGCCCTTGAAATTGTATCCAGTGTAAACTCTGCCCACTGCCTACCAAAAATGGAAGCAACACAAGAGGAAGATAATTGTCATTTTCTCCTATCACAAAAAAAGACTTCTAACAAACCGAACAGGGGAGAAAAGTGAAAAACTGTGCATGAGACAACCTCACCGGCCTGATAAAGGGTGACTCACTAATTCCACAGCAGCTCCTTAATTGCCGCTAAGCACACCAATATCCCACTTAACACTAGTTTCCTTCTTAGAGTTATCATTCTCCTCTGATCCACTTATGCTTAGAAATAGTAACTGTCCTAAGAACAGAGGAAAATCACATCCTAGATGGTATATATTTAGCATCTCTACAGCATTTTATGGTTTCAAGGTTTCACATGACCATTTGCATGATTTCTGCCATCTGCAAAAGCAGAGAAATGGAGGCATTTGCCAAGGTCACAGAGAAAATTAACAGAATGAGAATCCAAACTTTGCCCCTTCCAGACCATTACTTCATTCACTGAAGTCTTCTACCTCATTTACCACCATTTCCCCCTTAAATGTCGATTGGCCACTGAGAATCCTTTCAACGATCCCAAGGTCCCCAAGGTCCGTGCTGCATGCACCATCCTTTCACAGAATCTCCCTGGAAGACGCAAGTCAGTGTGTGGGGAACTGATTATACCCCAACAGCCCATGCCATCTGCTAGGATACTGGCAACTAAGAAAGTCAGAATGCTCTGCGAAAGGGGGCCCCCTGTGCTAAAAGTAAACGATGCCTGCTTTGCCTGCCTTATCGTGTTTTCAGCCAAGCTTAGAGTTATATGTCACCATGGTGATCAGGGTTAATGTAATTCCATCAATAATTTTCCATGGGAGGCTATGCTCCAATTAAGCCCCTGTTAAATTAAAAATAGTAAAAAAAATTCTGTATTTTGACCAAATTTGAGATATAGCCTAGCAGTGTCATGCAATATACTAAGTCTGATGCTTCACAATATTTTCGAGACCCAGCGTGTTGACATAATGAATCTCTTTCTGTCATGGTCTCAAAAAAGCTTTGATTCTGTGTCAGTGTGGGTTCATGTGAAGCTTTAATAGTGAAAGGTTTCACGTTTTAAATGAGCTCCCCCATTTTCGTGTAAACCCAAAGACATCAATGACAGTATTCTTGTCCAAGACTTTAGGGAACTCAGCAAACACTCATTTCTACTTCTGTCTTCAGAAAGAGAATAGGGCATATTCTTTGTTAGCAATCTACTGATGGAAATGATGCAGAAGAAAGTTTAAGGTGGAAATAATCCTAAGCATAGAACTCAAGTCTCCTGAGATTTTTTGTAATACAAAATTATACTTTTCTCTATATTATATTTCCTTCAAATTTCTACCCTTAGAGTAAGTGTATGTGCATTTTTTTTCATATGAAAATACTCACTGGTAATATTCCAGTACAGTGGGCCAGAGCACTTCCAATATCATAAAGAAACTACACAATACAGCAGTGGTAAAATTCTATTTTATATCCTCATTTTTTCCACCTCCTCCCACTGGTATTCTACCATCAAAAAGAGAATTTGATCGATCGGTTCATGACAGTAGACAGTGATTTAATTTCTGACACATGGCAATAAGGTAGACTTCATCAGCAATCTTTGATCCATGAAAGATTGCCTTATGATCCTCCCCTCCACAAACCTCATTTAAATTGAATGCTATCACAGAACAGCTTACCAATTAAATCACAATGTCTTAATATTACAGAAAAGAGATTCTTAAATGCAATAACAGCATTTCTCAGCTGTGTTTACAGCCTTGGACATTGCTATTTAAATACCCCAAGGATAGAAATTCTAGGAATAATTTCACTTTGCACAATTTCAGTTCACTGGCTTGAACTGCACATCTCTCTTAGCATCAGTAGCATTCAGGAATGAGAGTCTGGCCCTCAGCCCAAGAAATTTAGAAAAGGAACCATGCTTGGGTCTGGGTGGCTCAGTTGGTTAAGCATCTGACATCAGCTCAGTTCATGATCTCACAGTTCATGGGTTTGAGCCCCACGTCGGGCTCTGTGCTGACAGCTAGCTCAGAGCCTAGAGCCTGTTTCAGATTCTGAATCTCCCTCTCTCTCTGACCCTCCCCTGCTCACACTGTCTCTCTCTCACACATACAAATAAATAAAAACATTAAAGAAGGAAGGGAAGGGAAGGGAGGGGAGGGGAGGGGAGGGGAGGGGAGGGGAGGGAAGGGAAGGGAAGGGAAGGGAAGGGAAGGGAAGGAACTGTGCTCAAAGGATCTGGGTCAGAGGAGTTAGAAATATCACCTATATTTTTTTCCAGACTAAACAATACATACATATCCTTCCAAACATACACATGGAATAGCTCCCATTTGACAACCACATGCAAGGATTTGGCTAAGCATCATACAAATATTATCCTAGTCATTCCTACAAAACCCTTAAAGGGACAGTTTGTTCTCTATCTCAGTGGTAGCTATTCAGGTTCAGAGAAGTTAGGAAACTGACCTCAAATGAGACCTATACGCCTGGATTCAAATCCTTTCCAACTTTAAGGCCAGTGTCCATGTAACTACCGCAGTGCTATGCTACCCATCCCATGGGCCATCTCCATGGGCCTGTGTACAACAGTTACAGAAGTGACTGCACCAAGTATGGGACCAGATGAGCCACTCCAGTCTTGGCTCCTGGCCCTCTATGGCCAATTTAGCATCATTAAATTCCTCCCATTTGGTTTTCTGGTTTTTGTTGCCCTGGCATAAGTGTCTCCACCATCCAAACAAACAATTAGCACATGAAAAGCACTTAAACCGCACTATGGACTAATTTGACATTTGGACATGTTTGCCTTTAGGTGGGCAGTATTAATCATACTTGGGGCAGTAAATTCAGTCATTAGGACCTTTAACATCTTTTCTGAGTGAGGCACTATGCTAGGTTCTGAGGCAAGACAGTCGCTGCTTATCTAGCAGCTGACAGGTTTATAAGTGGAGTTTGGAGATAGCGAGAGACTGAGAGAGTGAAAAAGGGGAACAAGGGATTGAAGAATGCACTGGAGAGAGCAAGAGTGAGAGACTGGAGCAGGAGAGAAACTTGTGAACAGTCACACAAGTATGATAAGAACCATAACAGAAATCTATGCAATATCCTATGGGTCTCAAGAAAGATTTTATAGAGTTCAATTTGGGTCTGGAAACTTAAAGAGCTGAGTAAGAGTTCACCAAGCAGAGAAGAAAGAGACAGGACACTCTGGGCAGAGGAAAGAGAGTGGTCAAGTATGCCGATATTCAGAAGACCCTGATGTGATCAGAGAACAGACAGGAATCTAGAGCTGTGGGAGATAAGGCTAGAAAGGGAAGCTGGGGCCAAATTTAACAGCTCAACATAAGCTGTATAGAGAGTTTAGAGTATTCTCCAGGCAGTGGAGAGTCACTGAAGATGCCTAAACAAAGGACTGGCGGCATGAGGTTACAGGTTTTGAAATATAACTTTGGCAGCAAGGATTAGAGGAGAAAATGGGTGTAGAGTAGCTCAATACTATATATAGTATATATATAGTATTTATACTGTTCAAAATCTGAATGAGGGCTGTGGGTAGGAAGGAATAGCAGACTGGAAGTGGTGGCATAAGGATGAAAAGAGAATTTGGTAATTAGGGTAGGTGATTTTGCCATGACCAAAGGAGTAGAACAGATGGGTGAGGGTAAAAGAGGTGAGAAAGAAGGAAAAAAGGAAGTTCCATTTTCAAGGTGTGGCCCATGCACTGCCAAGAATTCTATGTAAAGCTCTGTGGGAGGCAGGTGGGCAATCAGGGTGGAGCCCAGAAGAAAGGTCAATGCTGTAAGCACAGACTTGTAAGTTCATCATTTGGCAACTAGTTGGTTATTGGTGACATTCATTGTTCTCTGGGTGAAAAGTGGGTGTAGAGCCGTCAACCGAAGCCAGAGTACACGAAGCTGAGGAGCGAATGGAAAGTAGCTTACATAATTAGTGGATTATTTCTAAAAATTTCATATGTGCATTTTCTATTACTTCCAATGAATGAAAGTTCCTCAGGGCAAGCACCATGACAGACCTCCCTTGTGTCCCTGGTGCTAACGAACATTTGTGGCATTGACGAAGTGCGGTTGAGAGAGAGAGAGCAGTTGGATAAGAAGACTTTTCTCCAGACAGCCCTTGGACGTGTACTGGAAGCTCCTGAGATTGCAGACAACAGCTCTTTCTCTTTCACCTCTGCAAATGAAATTCAGGTTTCCTCCTGGCTGATGGCCTCTGCTTATTTTCCATGGATTAACACTTCCAAGTGAGCAGGAATTGACTTGCCAAGTAGTCTAATTCGCTTGGCTGGTGTGTCTCACTTAAAAAGCCATTAACAAGTCAGATCAGAGAGGTGAGGAATGTCCAATTAAGGCAATTGCTGCGGTGTCCAAATGTCTAGCAGCTGTGCCCTCCTCACACCACCAGCCTGCTCTGAAAATAAGATTTGAACAATTCTTTGATCGCACGGCCAAAACTTTGCCTGGAAGCCACTGAGGCCTGACAAGGGCAGGCTGGAAATCATGAACCATCCTCTCCTATATATCTCTGTTTTCAAAGCCGTGAAAGGCACTTCTGTGAATTAGGCCATTCATTATTTCTTAGGTGTGCCACCGAAAACACAAGTGACAAAAAGGACAGTAGAAAAAGGAGACTTCAACAAAATTAGAAATTGTGTGTTTCAAAGGATTCCATCAAAAAAGTGAAAAGACAATCCACAGATTAAAGAAAATACATGCAAATCACATGTCTAATAAGGGACTTGTATACAGAATATATAAAGCACTCTTACAACTCAACAACAAAAAGACAAACAACTCCATTTAAAAAACTGGCAAAGAACATGAATAGGTCTTTCTTAGTAGAGGACATAGAAATGGCTAAAAAACACATGAAAAAGTGTTCAACATTATTAATCACCAAAGAAATCCAAATCAAACTATGAGATAGCACTTCAAACTCTCTCAGATGGCTCAAATAAAAACGATGGCTGACAACAAGTGTTGGCAAACATGTGGAGAAGCTATACCCTCATACACATCTAGGAGGACAGGAGAAAATGATACAATCACTTTTGAAAACAGTTTGGTGATAAAACATAACAATTACCATTTGATCTACACTTCCACTCCTAGGCATATGCCCATGAGAATAAAAACATCCACACAAAAATCTGTATACAAATATTCATAGCAGCACAGTTCATAATAGGCAAATGGTGAATAAAACTGATGGATGAATGAACAAAACTCATAAAATGAAATACACTCAGCAAGCAAAGAATGAGATATTGACGCCAGCTACCATATGGATGAACCTCAAAAACCTGATGCTAAGTGAAATCACGGCATGATTTCATTTACAGAAAACGTCCAGCATAGGTGAATCAGGAGAGACGAAAAGTAGACAGATAGTTTCCAGGGGCTGGGAAATGAGGGCATAGGAATCAAGTGCAAATGTGTACTTCTTTTGAGGGGTTGAAGAAATGAAGAAATCAGGCAGTGGAGATGGTTGTACAATTCTCTGAGTATACTAAAAACTACTGAATTGTATATGTTAAAAGAGTGAACTCAAAAAAAAAAAAAAACATTAAAAAAAAAAGGCACTGGACGCATACATCACTCAAGGTTTCCCCCTCAAACGAGAACATAAACAGCTTCCATGCAGGAAGTAAGAAGGGTGTACTGGCCTCAAGAGAATCTAGAGAGCCATATTAATACAAAGTATATCAGTGCTCTGAGAAGAAATGTACTGTGCCTGATCTTAGTGACTTCTGGTTTGTATGTAGCCACAAATGGCGCAGTTTCTCAGTCTTCCTAATGTGTCACCCTCTTTCCATCACTGTGAACAAAGGAGGAGGAAGGAAGAGAAAAGGGGAAAGGAGGCAATGGGGGAGAGAAAGAGAAAACGAAAGGAGGGAAAGAAGAGAGACATAAGTAATGGAAAGGGGGAGAGGAGAAGAGAAGAGAAGGTAAGAGAATCGAGGAAACAGAATTTGCTTCCAAGACTGGGGCCCCTGGGTGGCTTAGTCGGTTAAGCGTCCGACTTTCACTTGGGTCATGACTCGCGGTTCGTGGGTTCGGGCCCCGCGTCGGGCTCTGTGCTGACTGCCAGTTCAGAGCCTGGAGCCTGTTTCAGTCTGTGACTCCCTCTCTCTCTGACCCTCTCCTGCTCACGCTGTCTCCCTCTCTCTCTCCTAGAAATAAATAAAACATTAAAAAAAAAAAAAAGAATTTGCTTCCAAGAGAGCAGTAATGGAAAACACATGCTTCATGTAGACAGTCCACATTATGTATCTTCAACTAAACAGAGAAAAATAAAACACTCTGGTCTTAGGATAACAGCCATTTAGTTCCAACCCGCTTTCTTTAAAAATTAAGGGGCAGTGATTTGATTAAAAGAAAGCATTAGGTAAGCAAAGGGCTTTTAAAAATAGGGATTGCTAGACTTGAAACCTATTCCCCTGAAATTCCAATGAAGCTAATTGCTCTCAGTTTCCTTAGATTAGATCCAGGGAGAGGTTAGCTGTTATAACAGCACACTTAGGGAGATGGTGACATTAAAAAGGTTGTAAAGGAGAACAAAAATAGCCTCAGCTTTGATATTGCAAATACATTTTAGAAGGATTTTTAAAAGGGGAAACAAAAGAATGTTTTCCTTAATGAGAAAATTTGAAGCCAGTAGCCGCTGATTGTGGAAACTGCTCTTGAATAAAAAAAAAAGGTGGGAGAATAACATCTACCATTGTTGAACAACTTCTATAAACCAGACTACACACAGAAAAACTGTAAACCCAATAACAGCCCTGAAATTTCAAAGGAAGGAAGGAAGGAAGGGAGGGAGGGAGGGAGGGAGGGAGGAAGAAGAGAAAGAAAGAAAAGAGAGAAAGAAACGAAAACCTTTGTTTCCCAATTCCCACTACCCACATCCCATATTAGGAGGTATTAGAGGATGTCCACTTATACTAAATAATAACACTTTAATATCTAGAGCAGCAGTGTCTGATAAAAATGTAATATGAGCCACATATGCGATCTTAAATTCTCTAGTAGCCACATTAAAAGATCAAAAATGGAATTCATTTCAATAATACATTTAAACTCAATACAACCGAAACATAGTCATTTCAGCAGGTAATCAACATTAAAATCCTTGAGTAAGTTGACATTCCTTTTAAAAATTTTTGTTCTAAGGGACACCTGGATGGCTCAGTTGGTTAAGATTCCGACTTCAGCTCAGGTCATAATCTCATGGCTCATGAATTTGAGCCCCACATCAGGCACTGTGCTGACAGCTCAGAGCCTGGAGCTTGCTTCAGATTCTATGTCTTCTTCTCTCTCTGTTCCTCTCCTACTCGTTCTCTCTCTCTCTCTCTCTCTCTCTCTCTCTCTCTCTCAAAAATAAATAAACATTAAATTTTTTAAAAATCTTTTTGTTCAAAGACCATGAAATGTGGGGTGTATTTTACACTTACAGAATATCTCAATTCAGATTAACAAGTATTCAATTACACCATATGGTTAGGGGTTACCATTTTAGATGTTAATGTTCTAAAGGACTGTCCAGATTTAAAATCATGACATGTGTTATCCGAATTAATCTTTACAATAGTTCTGTGACATCATTTGCAGGTAAATAATCTAAAACCCAAGAAGTGAAATGGTCCAACAAAGTCACACAGGTTATCATCTTTTTTTTTCAATAAGGAGAAGGATTGAATAAGTAAATAAAAAGTTCACACAGCTATTAGATGCAAAGCAAAGTCTCAAACCCATTTCTGCTTGTAGATTCAGTGCTCTTTCAAAAGTGCTTTACAGTTTGTTATCTTCTAGCTACCTCTGTCACCCTTGGAGAGAGAAGGAAGAAAAAAAGTGAGTTTTAAGGTAGACTAAACAAAAATTAAACGGCTCAAAGACAATAGTTTATTTACTGATGCTCCATCCTATTCAGTGTGTGTGTGTGTGTGTGTGTGTGTGTGTGTGTGTGTGTTAATTGTGGTAAACATCAAAGGTTTACTCCACTCGACAGTTATTTGGGGACTCAGACTGAGAACAATTCAGCTGAATGGGTTCCAAGGTTCATTCTGGGCAGCCCCATCCTACTACTTGTCTGGAAGGGGAAGAAGAGCACAGAGGAGGACTTGTGGGGAATGAATGGCCAAGTCTGGAAGTGGCACACATCACTTCCACTCATTTAGTCAAATGGTTACTCAATGATTAAGAGGGCTAGAGATGGAGAGAAAATGATCAAACAGAAGAAAAATGGGAGAATGGATTTGGGTGGATAGCCAGGAGTTAGTGTTCAACATGGCTAACTAGATAGAGTTCTAACCAAAACTGAGACAGAATGCTAGCAAAGAGTAAAAACAAGTTAGAAACTTGGTATGGGTTTGGAAGAGGAGGAGGGGCTGGTATTTGTAAGCACTTTCTATGTAAAACACCATGCTAAGTATTTTCTGTAGGTTCCCCCAAGTGATTCACATGAAAAATCAAATGAGGTGGGTATCATTTTCTCAATTTCCCAAAGGCAAAACTAAAACTAGTCAAAGTGAAGTAAGTTGCCCAGGGACAAAAAGCTAATAGCTGTCAGACACTGTTCTCATAATCTAAAGCTCTTTCCAGTCTACCATACTACCAATAAAAAACTGGCAGTGAGAAAAGCAGAGCTGCCATTTATAGAATGTCTGTAGGACAAGGCGCTACAGTATATATTACACATATTTTATCTTCTTTAATCTTCCCAGCAAATCTAAAGTCATGATTTAATTCCCATTTAAGGAAGCTAAGACCCAGAGAGGTTAAGCAACCTTCCCATGTAGTTAAGCTAATAATAGTTCCTAGATTTGAACCCAACTCTGACTTCAAAGTGTATATACTCTTTCCCCAGAATTAATTTATCAATGGCCACCTCAATAGGGAAAGGCAGAGGCACCTGAGTGGCTCAATTGGTTGAGTGTCCAACTGGGGTTTCAGCTCAGGTCATGATACCAGGGTCATGGGATCGAGTCCCCCATCAGGCTCTGCACTGTGTGTGGAGCCTGCTTAAGATTCTCTGTCTGTCTCTGTCTCTTTCTCTCTCTCTCTCTCTCTCTCCTCTGCTCACATATTGTCTCTCTAAAAATAAAAATTAAAAAAAATTAAATAATAGGGATCGGCAGAAATGAGATAATGGATTAAACCTGTGCCTGGAAAGAAGACATGACAGACACTTCTCCAAAGAAGACATCCAGATGGCCATCAGACACATGAAACGATGCTCAATGTCACTCATCATCAGGGAAATACAAATCAAAACCACACTGAGATACTACCTTATGCCGGTCAGAGTGGCTAAAATGAACAAATCAGGAGACTATAGATGCTGGCAAGGATGTGGAGAAATAGGCATCCTCCTACACTGTTGGTGGGAATGTAAACTGGTGCAGCTGCTCTGGAAAACAGTGTGGAGGTTCCTCAAAAAATTAACAATAGAACTCCCCTATGACCCAGCAATAGCACTGCTAGGAATTTACCCAAGGGATACAGGAGTGCTGATGCATAGGGGCACATGTACCCCAATGTTCATAGCAGTGCTTTCAATAGCCAAATCATGGCAAGAGCCTAAATGTCCATCAACTGGCAAATGGATCAAGAAGATGTGGTTTACCTATACAATGGAATACTACATGGCAATGAGAAAGAATGAAATCTGGCCCTTTGTAGCAAGGTGGATGGAACTCGAGGGTATTATGCTAAGTGAAATAAGTCAGGTAGAGAAAGACAGATTTCATATGTTTTCACTTATATGCGGATCAGGAGAAACTTAACAGAAGACCATGGGGGGGTGGGAAGGGTAAAAAATAGTTGGGGAGACAGAGGGAGGCAAACCATAAGAGACTCTTAAATACTGAGAACAAACTGAGGATTGATGGGGGGTGGAGGAAAGGGGAAGGGGGTTGATGAGCATTGAGGAGGGCACTTGTTGGAATGAGCACTGGGTGTTATATGGAAACCAACTTGACAATAAACTATATTTAAAAAATTAAAAAATTAAAAAATAAACCTGTGCTTGGGAGGTAGAAATAAAGATAAATAAATAGGTAAATAAATAAAAGAGGAGAGTCCAGAAGAAAAAGATGAAGGTATGATAGAGAAAATTTCTTTAGCACAGTACCTTCTTTGTATCATATCTCTTCCCTGAATCAGATTTTATAATAAAGTTGTGGTTGGATGTTGAAGTTTCCTTCTCAGATAATTCAGGCTCCTGTCTCTGTATCCTCCCCTTCTCCCCCATGGAAGAAGAGTATTAGTACTGCCAGGTCAAGTTCAAGAACTCAATTTGGACATATTTGAACATATTTGGAAACTGGAATATTAGAAGGAAAAGAATCATTGAGGAAAAATGTCACTTCTTCTGTGTGTTCTCTCCATATGACCAGAGAGATAAGAAGGCTAGACCACTCCCTTCAGATTCTTCCTTCTAAACTGACATCCCCAGAGTCAACTGGTGGCCCATAAGCTCTGCCAACACTCTTGGGACCAAGTGTCCTTACTCTTGTGCTCACTTCTAGCTTACTGGGCCTCAGATTTTCTTAAACAGTAAGAATCCAAAAGATTGGAGCAGGCTGAGTGGGAAGATAAGACTAGTTATCTATACTGTTCCAGATTTTAAAAGACTTTAAATACTTCCATAAAGTATGGACCCCAAATCCCTAGATACGCCAGGACATGTACAATCAGGCACTTCTGCATTTGTTACTTCCTTCCCTTGGAATACACTATCTCATAGTTCTTTCCATTCTTTCACCCAAAAAACTCCTATCTATTCTTTATAGTTAAAGTCCGATGTCAACACGTCAACGAATGCCTCTCCCCTCTCCTCTCTATAGTTGGCTCCTTCCCCTCTGAGCTCTCAGAGATCCTTGTTTTTGTCTATCGAGACAATAACGTTGCATTACTATTAGTTATGGCTTCGTCCATTTCCCTGGCTAAACTGTTGAGCTCCAGAATACAGAATGTCTCCACATGTCTGGTGCCTAGCACTGGGCCCAGCAGGGGACAGACCTACAACAAATGTCTATGAATGAACTAAGAAATGAAGGCTTCAAAATCCCTTGAGATGGCCTGCTTCATCTTTGGTGTTTCAGGAGGCTCAGCTTCGCCTGGCTCATGCTGTGGGCATCCTCTTGTGCATTTTTCATTCACCATAATGGCTCCTTCTTATCATGCATTTTATTGATCTGTCTGAGGGCTGAAATTTATTATTTATTAGATTTCTGTAATAGCTTTGCTCCAAAGAGCACAGTCTGATATGTAGAGAACTCCAGGACAACAGCAAGGAAGGCCAGGACAATGGAAGCACAGTGTAGCAAATGGAGAGGAAGGGCAGAAGCCACAGGCTAGGAAGGCATGACCAGAGACAGTCACTGCTCTTAGAAACGTGGCCACCAGGCCAGGGTCCTGAAAGTCCTGTGCCACTTCAGGTCTCAGCCCAGCCTAAATCCATACCCAGGCTTGTTTGACAGACTGGCAGCAAAAAAAATAATATGGGAAAGCACTCTGAAAAGTTAAAAGCATCCTCTAAATGCAAAGTAATATTATTCCATTATTATTAATCAATATCAGCATAATTCATTTGAGAGCAGGAAGTGTTTCATATTCAGGCAAGTGAAGAGAGAAGTTTGGAGTGTCTAGCTTCCCCTAAGATGTATATGCTCTTCTAAAGCAATGACTCTAACACATTCACTGTTGCACACAGCACCAAACCCAGCATTCCCATCCCCGGAAAATATTCATTTTATCAGGAGTCCTGGTAGGTTCTTGGGTGTTAAATGTCCCTTAAATAAATTCCTTCCATTCTATTCTGAGTTTCTTTTTTTTTTTTTAATATTTTTTTATTTATTTCTAGGAGAGAGAGAGACAGCGTGAGCAGGGGAGGGTCAGAGAGAGAGGGAGACACAGACTCTGAAATAGGCTCCAGGCTCTGAGCTGGCAGTCAGCACAGAGCCTGACGCGGGGCTCGAACCCACGAACCGCGAGATCATGACCTAAGCAAAAGTCGGACACTTAACCGACTAAGCCACCCAGGCGCCCCCTATTCTGAGTTTCAATGGAAGATGGCCCTATGAGAAAACAACTGGTTTTCATTCCTCCATTTGCAGTGACCACCCGATAAATTCTAAGCCTATGGTACAAATTTAACTTCCACCATAGTTCCAGAAAACCAGGCAAGGATCGATATAGATAAGTGTATTTCAAGTCTTTCAGCTTTGTTGACTGGCCCCTTCCATGAGCTCAAAGACACAGCTGAAATGGATCTCCATCTCCCTGCACTTGCCACAAAAATAAGATTCTCTTCAGGGTAAGAATACCTGAAGTGATTCACTGACTCCATGTAGGTCCCTCTGCACCCTCCCACTAACCATCAATCTGACTCTTCCTCACTGGACTCCAGCGCTCCTGCACTCAGCCCAACCTATTCCAAGCCTGGCCAGTGGCCTATCCCTCCAGCAAGAAGCCTTCCAACGATGAAGGCAGAGGCCCCATTTTACTGTTCTGGAGATACCTCACACAATAGCAGGGTCTGTTCCCTGAATGTTAACTAAATCAGAAACCCACCACTATTTTAAAGACATGCTGACAAGATCAAAATGACTATTTTTGTGTCATTGTGTTTAGTTAACAGTTTTTATGTAACAGTTGAGCTTCCTGTCTAAAAAACTCATGGTGAGTCCTTGATTATGCAAGCTCCATACATTACACAGAAAACTGCATTTACATACAAAAGCAAGATAAGAGTTAATACATTTTTGAAACATTTTTCCATTATTCAAAGTGTTTCACAATCAAGTTGAGCTTACTGTCTTGTTTACAATCACAAACAACTTGTGAAGATTCAGCCACATGAAAATCATATGACCTCTCCAGCCTCAGTCTACCCCAGAGATCAAGATCATACTTTGAAAGTTTCTACGAGGATTAGAAAGAAATACAGCAATATAGTCCCTGACACACAGTAGGTCCTCAAACAATAATCATAATTATTGTTATTCTTAGGATGCCTACTTAACAGTAATATTAGAGCAGATTCTCATATAGCAGTTTATATACTCATCTAATCTACACAATAACCTGTGAGGTGTTAGAGGTAGACATGTGCCCCTCCTCAAATTCATATTTGAAATTCTAAACCACAGTACCTAAAAATGTCACCTTATTTGGAAACAGGGTCACTGCAGATTTATTGGTCACGCTAAGATGAGGTCATATTGGAATAGAATGGGCTCCTGATCCAATATTATTAGTTTCTTTTATAAAAAGGGGAAATTTGGACACAGACATGCAAACAGGGTAATACCGTGTGAAGAAGAAGGCAGATATCGAGAACTTCAAGGACTGCCAATAAGCCACCCAAAGCCCTCAGAAGGAACCGACCTCGCTAACACCTTGATCTAAGACTTGTAGTCTCCAGAACTTTGAGCCTCCAGAACTGTGACACAAGAAATTTCTACTGTTTAAGCCACCCATTTGTGGGATTTCGTTACAGCAGCCCCAGCAAACTACTACAGCAGAGTATTCTGCTATTTCCCCATCTTACCAAAGATGGGGAAAGTTGGGGCATACAGATTTATCTATCATATGAAGTGAGAGACACCTATTTACTTATTGTTTTAAGAAAACAACCCTAGCTTTCCTGGGCATCCAAGACAGCTAAGTATTAACACTTGACACTCACATGTGTTGAGTCTGGGCACTGAAAATGTGGAGAGTAATCTTTTTTCTCTTTTGAGCAATGGTTCAGAACAGTTGTTGCTTTTCTCTTGAGAACCAGAGGCCATCAGTTGAGTGACTGACTGCTGGTGGCCTCTGCAGAGTGTCCACGTGTTGGGATGCTGTTTCCTCAGGTGTAACAACTAGTATCTCTGTGGAGAAGCTGGAGCCCACTTCCTGGTTCTGGAGACAGGGCAGGATGTTAGCATCTGATTATCTAAGTAGGGCCCTCCAGAGTACTCTTGTGAGGAAAGCATTTAAATGTAAATTTGATTGATTTGCTATTATTGCCTATATTCCTCATCTTCCATGGGCCCTTTGGGAAGAAGAGAAAGGAATCCACTCATTCCTGATGAATTGATCCTAGAAACCCTGCTTAAAAAGCCGAGCCTGTCTATTCAATTCTTGCAAAGCAACACCTTTCAAAGCAACAACAAAGTGTTTCTCATGGCTGCCTCTGTGTACTATAAAATGTGCTTTAAGATTGACCGTACTTGGAGTTGCTACACAGAGAGACTCAGGCACAGAGCCCAGTTCACAGTATAACAGCAGGAGATTCTAGTCAAGAGGGTGAGATGGAGATACAGAGTACAAAGGGTTTCGGTTAGAGCTAGACGCCTCCCTTCCTGCTATGATTTGCTGTGTGGTTCTGCAAAGCACGCGGTTACAAATTGCTTCCCATTGGCCTGGGACAGACCCCGAAATCCCACTGGGAAAGAGCCAGTCTTTGGGGCAATTCCTCAGCACTTGCATTAAAATGCAAATACCCACTCCTCCAAACCAAGAAGCAAAATTTCTCCTGGGGCACTGCTCAGCTAACAATTCAGCTCCAAAGGCAGGTAGGGCAGGAAGGGGAGAAGATGCTGGCTCAGAACCTAGAAGAGGAAACAGGGCCCAGACCATTGCCACAGGGGAGGACACAGAGGAATTTGGGAGGAAAGGAAGCCAAAAAGCACCAGGAAGGGGGTGGGAGGTTAGAGAGCTAGCTATTTCCCCACCCCCAGAGCAAGCAGCAAAGAGGTGGCACAGAGTAATGAATAAAAAGCACATGTTTTTGCATCACACAGGGTTTCAGTCAGAGCTTTCCCACCTAATCATTTTGTGTTCTCGGGGAAATTATTTAACCTCTCAACCTACATTTAAACATCTATTTCATAAAAATACCAGGTGGCAGTACTTCTTAGACGTTTTAAAAATTATTGCCCCCCCCCAAGAAGCTCCTTTAGTTATCTTTTCTAATCACCCCCCATTGAATGTAATGCCATTGATATACTGCAGATGTGCTTATTGCTGTTATGTACATCTGTGTTTTACACATAAACAAAGGAGGACTATTTGTTCTTTTGCCCTTGGTGGAGATGTGCCCTGCTCTGGAATGAATGACTGTGCCGCACCCTCCTCCCCAATTCATGTGTTGAAACCCTATATGATGGTATTTGGAGGTACAGCCTTTTGGGAGATAATCAGGGCATAAGGGTGGAACCCTAATGGTAGAATCTGTGTCCTTATAAGAAGAGGAAGACAGCTAGCTCTTTCTCTTGGCGCTCTGTATATCCTGAGGATATACAGGAAAAGGGCCTCACCAGACACCAGGTCTTAAACTTGGACTTTTAGATCTCCACCTTGATATTGGACTTCTCAGCCTCTAAAACTGTGAGAATAAAGTTTGTTCTTTAAGCCGCCCAGTCTATGGTAATTGTTACAGCAGCCCCGAGACATCTCCCATTGATAAATGCATGTCATATAGGGTCCTTGTTGAAGAATAAATGATACACTACAGATGAAGCCCTTAGCACAACGCTTGGCAGCAAGGAGTGATACTTGAAATCTTTAACAATAGGCTCCACACTGGGGCGCTGGATGGCTCAGTTGGTTAAGCGTGCAACTTTGGCTCAGGTCATGATCTCACCGTTTTTTTGTGCCCCGCTGCCTGGAGCCTGCTTCAGATTCTGTGTCTCCCCCTCTCTGTGCCCCTTTGTGCTCGCTCTCTCTCTCTCTCAAAAATAAATAAGCATTAAAAAAAATAGGCTCCACACTGGCACTAACCCATCAAATATGGGCACTACCCATTTAAAACAGATAAATGTCCCAAACAACTGTTCATCTATACCAGTTCATACCCCTTGTTGTTGATTAAATCAGAGATCACAATTCTTCACTCTCTTGTAAAGACATATATGCCCATACCTTACCTTGGCCTCATATTTGATGGATGCCTTTCATAACTCCTCACTTCAGAGCTGGCCTGTGTCCTTGCTTTCGCCAATGGATGCTAGATTATTCTCAAATGAATTTTTTAAGTCCTTTTTATAATGTTGCTGCTAATACACATCCAATGTGTCCTGTACCAGGGCAGGTAAATTTTTAGAATCAAAAATAGGTCTTTATTCATAACTCTATTAATTTTAATCATATGAGGGGGCGCCTGGGTGGCTTAGTCGGTTAAGCGTCCGACTTTCGCTTAGGTCATGATCTCGCGGTTCGTGGGTTCGAGCCCCGCGTCGGGCTCTGTGCTGACTGCCAGCTCAGAGCCTGGAGACTATTTCAGAGTCTGTATCTCCCTCTCTCTCTGACCCTCCCCTGCTCACACTGTCTCTCTCTCTCCTAGAAATAAATAAAAATATTTTAAAAAAAAATTTTAATCATATGAGATATCACCAAATCTAACTGAACTGGATTATTCTAGTGCTAACACTATGAGTTATTAGTACTAGTGGTGGTTTTAGTTAAAATAGTTCCAATATTGACATTATTATTACTGGAAAGGAATTTAGCAGGAAGTTAAAGAAGGAAGGAATAAGGAGGAATGGGTATAGTGTAGCAATAGCAAACATGAATTATTTACTATAAAATAGGCACTACTCCAGCCCATTTAGAGACTTTGTTCTGATCCTATAACATGACATATAACACTTCTCATGCGTCTGTGTCTGAAGGCTTGGCAAGGCTAAGTGCACTGCCTAAAACCACATGATTCCTAAGTGGTAAAACCAGGAATTGTTCCGGCTCCAACGCCAAAGGCTTTAAGTTCCTATAGTACAGATATCTTTCTGGATTTCATACTGACTAAAGGGTCATCTGGGTCTCTTCCTACTTGGCTAGCTCCTATAAACCACTCAAGCCCTGCATAAATACTCAAGGCAAGAGTTCATCACTGCCAACCATAGGTCTTATCTGGTCGCTTCTTCCAAGACACAGGCTACCCCCAATGGAGGAGGTACAATAGTTACCCAGCACTGGGAGGCAAGGGCTTACTGTTGGGGAGAGAGGGCACTGGGAGCAAGTTATTCATAGCTCAACTATCACCCTACCGTCCTGGATAAGACAGATTTGAAGCAGGATACAGAGGATCTTAGAGAAAGAAGTTCTTCTGGTCAGATAAACTGCACAAAGGAGCCCACTCTGGGAGGGCAAATTGGATGAAGGGCCCTTCCTCCTTTGGGCGAAGATGGCCAAGGCACAGGCTTGGTCCTACCTGAGTGGAATGTGGCCTGGGATTCAGAACCCATTCATGCATGCCCCGTCCAGGCAAATCCCTTTGTTCTGGCCCAACTTGTTCAGCTTCACTCAATAGCCATGGAATAGTGAATGGTCTCTGTTGAGCCCAGTACTATTCCTACCACCACTAGGTTAAGTCCTGCCGACAACACAGAAAAAGGCACAGAGGCATGTGCTATGGTCTGAATGTTTGTGTCCCCCTAAAAAATCATGTATCAACATCTTAGTGGCTAATATGATTGTATTAGAAGGAGACATTGAGAGGCAATGGGTCCAGAGAGCAAAGGCCTAATGGAGAAGATTATTGCCTTTAAAAAAGGCTTCCGAGAGATTCCCTATCCCTTCCACCACACGAGGACACAATAAGAAAGCATCTACTGTGAACCAGGAAAAAGACCTCCAGAACACAACCATGCTAGCAGCCTGATCTTAGACTTCTCAGCCACCAAAATAGAAATAAATTTTTGTTGTTTATAAGCCACCCCGTCTGTCATATTTTGTCATAGCAGCCCTAACAGACTATGATCCTACCATATGATGGATAAATACTGTCACCTTTGGGAAAGCACAGTTTCTTGAACTACATTAGTCATAGATAGTCATCTTTTCAATGTTGCTGGTTACTGATGCTTCTTCTCTCTGTCCAGTGTAGACCACTATAAATTAAACAATTCTGAACATGCTTTCTTGCAAAGTACTACGCCATGCTGTGCTAAAAAGCTGTATTCTGGGGTGCCTGGGTGGCTCAGTCAGTTAAGCATCTGACTTCAGCTCAGGTCATGATCTCACAGTTCGTGGGTTCGAGCCTCGCATCGGGCTCTGTGCTGACAGCTAGCTCAGAGCCTGGAGCCTGTCTTTGGATTCTGTGTCTTGCACTGTCTCTCTCTGTCTCTCAAAAATAAATTAAAAACATTTTTAAAAAATAATAAAAAGCTGGATTCTGATGCCAGACTTCCAGAGATTAAAGCCTGGACCTGTTCTGTGCAAACCATATAAACTTGGATAAGTAGTTTTTCTCTTATAAAATGGGAATGATGACAGTACCTACCTCTAACTGTTGTTGCACAAACTCAATTAGTTGTTTCTACTGCCATTTATAAAACAAACCACCTAATTATTAATGGCTTACAACAATAACCATTTTAAAGATAGAATTACCATATCACCCACCAATACCATGTATGGGTATATAACCAAGAGAATTAAAAGCAGGGTCTTAAAGGGATATTTGTATATTCATGTTCATAGCAAACATCTGACAGAAAAATGGACAAAAAATGGTATATACGTACAAAAGAATATTATTCAGCCTTAAAAAGAAAGGAAATCATGACACATGGTGCAACACAGATAAACCTTTAGGGATGTTATGATAAGTGAAATAAGCCAGTAGCAAAAAGGAGAATACTGCATGATTGCACTTATATGAGGTATCTAGAATAGTCAAACTCATAGAAACAGGAAGTAGAATGGTAGGTGCCAGGAACTGGTGGGAAGGGAAAATGGGGAGTTGTTTAATGGGGAGTTTTGATTCTGCAAGACGGAAAAGTTCTGGAAATTGGTTGTATATATACGAATATATTTAGCACTACTGAATCGTACACATAAAATGACTAAGATGGCAAATTTATGTTATGTGTATTTTGCCACAATTAAAGTTGAAAAAAACAATAAAATTTTTAAAAAAACACAACCATTTTCTTGGCTTACAATTCAGTGGAACAGCAATTTGAATTGGTGGCTCAGCTTGACCTGGGTTGTTCAAGATGGCCTTTGTGATAGTTTTATGTGTCAACTTGACTAGGCCATGGAGTGCCCAGATATTTGGCAAACACTATTCTGGGTGTGTCTGTGCAGATGTTTCTGAATTAAATTAACATCTGAATAGGTAAACTGAACAAAACAGATTGGCCTCTCCAGTATAGGTGGGCCAGATCCAATCCATTGAAGACCTAAATGAACAAAAAGGCTGAGTAAGAAAATATTTGCTCTTTGTCTGACTACATTTGAGCTGGGGCATGAGTCTTTCCCTGCCTTTGGACTCAGACTTGGATGGGAACTTATACGTGGCTCTTCTGTTTCTGAAGATTTTGAACTTGGACTCAAATTATGTAATTTGTTCTTCTCGGTCTCCAACTTGCCAACTGCAGATCCTGGGACTTCTTAGCCCCTATAACTGCACAAGCCAATTCTTTATAATAAATATCTTTAAAAACCTAGATCTAGATTTATCCTATTGGCTCTGTTTCTCTGGAGAACCCTGACTAACATAGGCTTACTCTTTTTTTTTTTCTTTTTAGGAGTTTTATTTTTTTTTTATTTTTATTTTTTTTACAAATAGTTTATTGTCAAATTAGTTTCCACATAACACCCAGTGCTCATCCCCACAAGTGCCCTCCTCCATGCCCATCCCCCCCCCACATCCATCAGTCCTCAGTTTTTGTCAGCATTCAAGAGTCTCTCATGGTTTGCCTCTCTCCCTTCCCCCACCATTTCCCCCCTTCTTCTCCCCCTTGTTCCTCAGTTAAGTTCCTCCTAATCCTCCTATACATGCAAACATATGATATTTGTCCTTCTCTGCATAGGCTTACTCTTAAGAGTAATGCTAGTTCTTGGTTGGATCTCCTATTCTACATTCTAGACATTCTAGGTCTTTCATCCTAGCCCTGTGTTTCAAGAGGGTAAGAGAGGAAGCAGGGGACCCTGGCCTACCAAGTGTAAAACATCATCTCCACCATAGTTACGTAGCCAAAGAAAGTCATGAATTTAACCTAGACTCAAAGAGTAGGAAAATGGACTCCCCTCATGGAGTGGGGGGATAGACATCAAATTTACATTGTAAGTGTGCATGTATAAGCTGTAAGGGAATTATTGCAATGATCTTCACAAAGAAACCACCATTTAAGGTAAATAGAGTAAAGCACCTAGCATATAGTTAGCACTCAACAAAGGTCAGTTACTGTCTTGTTGTTGTTGTTGTTGTTATAATTCTTCAAATTCAAGAAGTATTTGCCAAATGACAAATTGAAGCTGACTTTGATCTTTCCAGTGTATTTCCTCTGATAATGGAGATGAGGAAAATTCATTAGTTACCCATAGGCATCTATCTCACAGTCATTATATAGCTACATACATAAGACATATATATATGGCATATAGATATAAGATTTTAATATCTAAAGTCTTAAAAAAGGTAAATCAAAAACTAAAATATGAAATTTAATTAAATATGATCATCTCATGCTTTTGCTATAAACTGATATAATTCACAAGGCTTACCCAATCATAATTGCATAAAATTAATTTGTTTTGAAGAAATACTTGGACTCTAGTATATTGCCATAGGACCCTAAAAGCTCAACTACTAAAATAAAAGATAATTTTCAAATAATGTAGATCTTTCACCATTAACAATGTTTAGGTATTTTTGCATCCTTCTTTTATTTTATGAAAGTTCCATAATGGCAATTTTAATATATACTAATAAAAGAGTGAACACAGATAATGTACTCAATGCAGAAGAAACCAAATATAATAACAAAAGAAGGTGTGATATGGTTTCAAACTATTCTGAGGCAATTTTCCAGTTTCTCATCATAGTACTAATATGTGCTACTTAAATTTTGAGGAGAGGTCATTGCTGAAATATCATTGAATTTTCATTAGCAAAAAAAAAAAAAAGAAAAAAAGACTTGCTTTTGTTTCTCAGTCTCGTTGTACTGGGTCCTATTATCAGTACAAACAAGAGTATGAGGAAGTTGAAACTTCAAAGCTAACTCATCTATAAGCAAGTACCAGCCCTTTGGTGACCTGCTAAGGTATCCTCAAGTCTTTTGAGGATAATATTTGAAAAGGTTTTCCTTTATATTCTAACATTAAAAATAAGCCATTGGCCATTGATCTCCGTGACAAAGAGGCCCTCTGCTTCTCCCTACCTGGTGCCATGAGAATAGGGTGCACCATCACACGGTAATACCTAATGCATGCATTGACATTTAGTAATGTGCTTTACTGCTCTGCCCTTTCCACACAAAAAATGGCAACTGGGGGCCAGGGTGCATCTCTCTCAGGCCAACCACAGCCCCCTCAGAGCTAGAAAATTCTAACACACCAAAGCAGCAACAGCCACATGGAATCACCCACCTGCAAAGTTTAAGAAGTGCTCCTGGATAATATCATTCCTTGCCTAACCAGGCCCACTGGAAATAGGCAAAGACCAACCAAATGAGAATAAGCATAGGGTAGTTATTCAGAGCCTACTATTCAGCAAGGGAGTCGGGCACTATCACTTGTATTTTGGCAGAGACTCAAAGTCAGGCAGAGGAGTGGAAGAACTTTACGATGGAAAAAAGGGAAGGCTTTTCGTATGCCCTGATTGGAGGCTGTTGGAGTGAGGAAACTGGAGATGGATGCACCAGTTATGAGACACCCTATGTGACTGATGAGGAGAACATACTTGGCTTTCTCTGACTGGTCCTAAGTTGGAAGTAGACACCAAAATGAGGAAAGTTGTCAGTCATTAATCAAGCCATGGCCATTTAAGGTTGATTATTATAGAAGTTATTGTTTAGTTTTCTGGACTGTGACTAGAGATAGTCTGACTTTCAAAAGTCTAATTTATAGCAATTGGTTACATGGGCTATTTATTGTTGATAGAGGTTAGTTCCTAGGCAGATTGCTGGGGGTCATTGGTCAAAGTTCCACTTTTATATATGGTCTGGCACATTGCCTGTTTGTATATTTAGTCTCTCAGCCCTAAATGAAAACAAAGGAGGCACATTAAATATAATACTGGTGAGTCTAATCTGAATCTGATAAAGCCTATCTGAAGGCAGCTCCCTTCTCAAAGCTGCCTTATTAACTGTTCAAATGTCTATTCAACATTTATCACCTGAGAATGATCATCAGCACACACAGCTCTCTCTCTGACTGCTGTGAGCTTCTCCGGGCTGACACCATTGTTGATGTTGCTTCATTTCAAACTTACAAACTAATATACAGCAAACAATTTGAATCTAAATTTACTCTCAGCTAAAACAAAAAGAGTTACACATTTTATGTTTTCTTACAATAGAAAGCACATCTCATTTACAGAGATAACATTTTTCTTTGAAGTAAACCAAGTGGGATGTCTGAGGAGCGGATAATTAAAAAATAATTTGCAAGACTGACATAATTGTTCCTCTAGAGTTCTGAGACCTGCTTCCTACAGAGTTTTAAGATGCTTCTAGTTTGACCCAAAGCAGAGAACAGACAAGGAAATGGGGTGGAATAAGTTGAACATAAAGTAGAGCAGAAATAAATTTGAAAGAAGGCTTCACATTCATTGTCTCCAAATGGATGCTTCCAGGGATGTCTAGGTAGCTCAGTCTGTTGAGCATGAAACTTTGGCTCAGGTCATAATCTCATGACCTGTGAGCTCAAGCACCACGTCAGGCTCTGTGCTGACCACTCAGAGCCTGGATGGAGCCTGCTTTGGATTCTGTCTCCCTCTCTCTCTGCTCCTCCCATTTTCCCTCCCTTCCTCTCCCTCCCTCCCCCTCCCTCCCTCCCTCCCTCCCTCTCTCTCTCTCTCAAAATAAATAAACACTGAAAAATGCACATTTCCTTCTGGGGTTACCTATGAACTGACCTGGTTAATACAAGTATTTAAGGACAAGGATCAGATGTGTCATCAACTTCCCAGGTTAATGCAAGACAGAGAAGAACAAGAATGTAAAAGTAAGTTGTGAGGAAAGCTCTACTTTCCTCAGAGATCTTGTTCTTACAGGAGTTATGACCTGATTCATAGCATTACTGAAGCCACAAGACTTTGCTTAAAATTTGGCACTCCCGAACTATAATGTTCTTAAAATTTTTTAAGTAGTAGGCAAACCTCTGTGCCATGGTCTATTGCCAACGTTTCAATAAAAAAATCTATCCTCATCTAGAGCAAATGCATTTTGCTACAATAGGCATCTTTCTGCCTTGACATACTAACCTCAATTCTCTTGGGCCTGAAGCATAATTGTAGCTGATTGGTGTTTACCTCCAGATGCACACTTTGTTAATGAAGTAATGAAATTAAATGTTCCACGAATGAGTACTTGCAGGTTTTAGATATTTTCCCCCTGAACACAGATTCTAGAAACCACATCCCTTACAAAGGATTTCAGCACAAGATTTTCCTATATAGACATAGGTTGAAATATAGCCATAGTTGAAAATCTCTTGTAGCTTTTTGGATATACACTATCTGGTCACATGAGAGCAAATAATACTAGAAATACTCTAGTATTTAGGGTATTGACCCTACCCTTTGGAGATGCTGTTAAAAAGAGTAACAAATTTTGAAATTTTCTTCAAGAGATGTTTTCTAAAGTTTATTTATTTATTTACTTATTTATTTTTTAAATCAGTTCTTTATTTTTTTTAATGTTTTATTTATTTCTAGGAGAGAGAGAGAGAGAGACAGCATGAACAGGGGAGGGTCAAAGAGAGAGGGAGTCACAGACTGAAACAGGCTCCAAGCTCTGAGCTGGCAGTCAGCACAGAGCCCGACGCGGGGCTCGAACCCACGAACCACGAGATCATGACCTAAGCGAAAGTCGGACGCTTAACCGACTAAGCCACCCAGGCGCCCCTATTTATTTATTTTAAGAGAGAGAGAGAGAGAGTAAGGGAGGGCCAATGAGAGAGGGAGAGACAGAATCCTAGACAGGCTCTGGCACAGAGCCTGACATGGGGCTGGTACCCATGAACCATGAGATCATGACCTGAGCCAAAACCAGGAGTCTGATGCTTAACCAAATGAGCCACCCAGGCACCCTTTCCCTAGGGATTTTTAAAGTATAGATCAGAAACTCACTAGTCAATATTAGGGAGACAAACTAAATTGATGCTAAAATACATTCCAGTGAATTTTTTTTTTAATGTTTTATTTAAAAAACATGTCTCATGTTCTGAGAGACAGTCAGCATGAGCAGGGGAGGGTCAGAGAGAGAAGGAGACACAGAATCTGAGACAGGCTTCAGGCTCTGAGCTAGCTGTCAGCACAGAGCCCAACATGGAGCTTGAACCCATGAACCGTGAGATCATGACCTGAGCTGAAGTTGAATGTTTAACCGACGGAGCCACCCAGGCGCCAGGCGCCCCTGCGAATGGGATTTAAATACTGGTACGTTCATGACACAAGGACACATTTGCATGTATTTAGAATAAAAATTCTATATATCCTCTGCAATTTTAATTCATTTTTCAAATATTTACCAAGTGCTGTCTCTGTGCTAGCCACCAAGTTGGTGATAAAGATACAAAGATGGGTAAATACAGACCCTGCCCTCAAGGACATCACTGTCTAGTAAGAAATTAAGCTGGACAAACAAACAGACAAACAGTTTAATACTATGTGATACATGACACAGGAGAGATTGATCTTGAAATTTTTAGGCATCCCAATTGAGAAGGCAATTAATTCTTTCAGGAGGAACCTGGGAAAGCTGACATTCAGCCCAGGCACCAGCACCATGCTGGATGTTTACAGCCAGCATCTGTTTTGGATTGATTGAGCCAAAGCACTTCTCAATGTAGAGGAAGGAGACAAAGTAAAGAAGGGTGTCCCGGGGTGCAGAATTAAAAGAAAACAGGGATATACTTTCTGAATGTACCTGTCATTTCCAGTTTCCAACTGACATCTCAGTTGCACTAGGTTTTGATTTTCACTGTAAACTCAAATCACTTCTAGAAAAACAAAAACAAACACTTATATTTCTACATGATAAAGAGATATTATTCTTTTTTAACAGCAAAGTCAGTGAAACCCAACCCAGGAACTGGACTTATTCTCTGGTATTTCCAATTACTGGGATCCAAATAAATTCCATTTGCCAACATGAACAAGCTGTTTGGTAACTACATTTGTAATTACTTTTAATTGGATGAAACCCTCTAGAAGAAACAAAGAAGTCATTCCAACTAGACCAAGAGAAAACACCTAGGCTTCTTTGAAAGCAAATAGATCCACCTATCGGGGACATCCATCCTTAGGTTGCCACTAAGTGCCAGGCCAAACATTGATCAAAGATATACTTTAGGAAACAAAACAAAGTGAATTTTCTTTTTTCAAAGAAAACACAGAGTATTAAGTCAAATTTCAATATTTCTCACCTTCCACTATCTGCCAGACAAGAAGAAAACCCGGAGCGCTGTGTTTTATACCCACAGTCTGGGTACCATTGATTTACTTTCATTGGAATCATTCATCTATCAGGGCTGAAAACATAAATGTCAAAGCAGCTATAATATATTTGCACCAATAAAATCATTGGTTATGTTTTCACACCACATAGAGAGAAAGGACTTTATTAACCTTCATGAGGATTAAATACAAAAATAATGTTAAAGGAAAACACGTGTGAATATTTTGGGCTACTGGTGTGTGGGCGGGCAGATTCGGGGTAAAACAAAGGCAAGTGAGCAAGATGCCTGGAGGAGGAGAAAGTGCCTCTTAACACACAATGGCTTCCTCCAAAGCTTAAATCTTTGGTTCCCCATACAACATTCATTGTCCTCTCATCCTCATTTGTCATTATTTTCTCTCCATTGTGCAATTCGTAGATGAATGAAACTTATTAGCAAACGATTTGCCCCACTTTCCCACAAGCTATTATCCAAGTAATATCACACCCTTACCACGTGAGAGTCCATTAACTAGGTCCTCTACCAGTGAGCAGATGGCAGGTTAGAACTGCTTTCAGAATGGTGACATATGCTGTGCTACCTTAGGTGGCCTTAAATGCTATTGGGGTGTGTGTGTGTGTGTGTGTGTGTGTGTGTGTGTGTGAGAGAGAGAGAGAGAGAGAGAGAGAGAGAGGGAGGGAGGGAGAGAGAATGGGCCTATTTACCCCCTGATGCCTATATCAGCTCTCCTTCTAGTCTCCATCAATGCCTAATCTCAGGAAAGGAACCTCCGATGGAGTTATTCAGACTAATATGTACATCACTTAACAAGCATAATGCATTCTTCACAAGGGATCAAGCCTTAAAACAACAAGTTTCTAATTATGAAACTTCTGGTATCCACACACAGGCATGGGAACTGGGGAGGAGCTGTTCTTTGGGTAGAAGGCATAAGATTCAAATATCAGATTAAATCTCATTTCAGCAAACTTGGAAGTCGTTTAAATTCTTCAGGCATAGTAGACTTTGACCGCATCAAATATATTTTGAAATAAGTAAGTGTTTTGCCTCATGGGTTAGCAGGTAGGTGCTCTGTTTCTCAGTAGATGAAAAATAAAAGAGGACTTCAGAAGAGCATTATAAGAATCACTACAGTAGCTGCGGCTTAATCCAGGTTCCTGATGCACAAATCAGAGCCACCCATCTGTTAAGGTAGCTCCCTGTATTATAATGTCAGGTAGACACCTATGCAGTCTGAACCATGAGAACTCTCCTGGGTTCTCTACTGTCATCAAATGGCCACAATATCAACTAAATCTCCAGAGAACTACAACCCCAGACCGGATCTCTTTTGATATAAGGGATTCACCTACCATCCAAATTCACTTGGTGAGAAACAGTGCATTTTAATATGAGACAAAAGCAATCTTGTAATGCAGAAGTTATCGGCAGGCTTATTTAAAAGAAATCTTTTGGGGTGCCTGGGTGGCTCAGTCAGGTAAGCATCTAACTCTTGATTTTGGCTCAGGTCATGATCTCATTGTTCATGAGTTCAAGTCCTTCACTGGGCTCTGCCCTGATGTGCAGAGCCTACGTGGGATCTCCCTTTCTCTGCCTCTCCCCTGTTCATGCTCATGCGCGCTCTCTCTTTCTCTCAAAGATAAGTAAATAAATAAAAAGAGAAGAAATCTTTCTACCTGGCTTGTCCCCTTTGTTCCTCTTGGAGATTTAGTGAGAAGGTTTTAAGTATCTAAATCAATCTGTAGCACCAGAAATCTTTTCATAAAACTTAAAGGAATACATTATAACCTGTTTGTGTTGAACAGAGAATTAGTGTAGTGTTATGTAATGTAGGATGCCATGATACTTCATCCGGGGGCAGGGAACTTGATGTCCAGATGACACAAGTCATTTGTCTACAGGAAGGCAATGCTGATTCCAGCACTAGGGCTCTGTAAGCCCATCTTCACTTCATCTAAGGAAAGAATGTGTCTTCCATTCTTTTGCTTATTTGTCCAATATTTAATGAGCATTTACCTTGGGCTACCACGGTTCTCTAGGCTGGCAACATATAGATGAGCAGAATAGATTTCTTGTCCTCAAATCTACTGTGGCAAACAGATAAGAGAGCAACATTTTGTTCCTGGCAAAGGAAATAAAATCTCTCCAGAGAAGGTGGTACTGGAGTAAAATCCTGAAGGTAAAACAGAAGTTGACCATGCAAAGCCAAGGATGAAGAAAGGACATTACAAGCAGAACGATCATCAGGTTCAAAGGCAGGGAGGTACGGAAGAAAAGACTGATCCAAAATGTTGAATAGGTCATGCGAAGGAACATCACATGATGGATGGAGATTGTATGTCAAGCAGGGCAAGTGTGTTACTTATTAAAGAGTTAAGATATTCTAGAGTGGATCAAGGATAACTAGATCCAGATACCTCTGACCAAAACTCTGGATCTTCTATACATAAAATTAAGTATACAAATCCAGAGTTCATCAATTTCCTAACTGCAATCTGTGGATCCAGTTTTAAGAATTCTTGGAGCATCTGTGTGGCTCAGTCAGTTAAGTCACCAACTTTAGTTCAGGTCATGATCTCACAGTTTGTGAAATCAAGCCATGCATCAAGCTCTGTGCTGACAGCTCAGAGCCTGAAGCCTGTTTCAAATTCTGTGTCTCCCTCTCTCTACCTCTCCCCCTCACCTGCTCATGCTGTCTCTCTGTCTCTCTCAAAAATAAATAAACATATTTTTTTATTTAAGAGTTCTTAAAGCTAGAGAGATTTTAGCCAGAAAGTTTACATGTGATCAAATTGTTTTGAAAAAACAAAAGCTTCCTAACATCAATAATCAGGACAGAGTGGAAAGATGAATTAGTAGAGTCAGGATGATAGAAAGCTGTTGCAATATTCTAGAATACCCCTCTGCACAGGTTCTTAACTGTATTGATCAACTGCAAAAATAGTAACACGGATTTATATAAGCTCTGGCCTGGCCTGGATACTTCCAAAAGCACATTCCAAATGTCTCATTTTTAACACTTAGAGAAAGAGCTTTCACTGAGGCCAAAAATGAAAAAAAAAAAAAAAAAAAAAAAAAATAGATGGAAATTTCAGAACCCTACTCTTCAAGAGGGTAGCCACCCAGCAAGACAGCAATCATTCCCCTATTCACCACTCACGTTAAAGAGCCAGAAACACAAGTTCATTCTTTCAACACAAAGTTCATGCAACTGAATAATAAAATTTGCAGGGAGTATGAAATAGCAGATACTTCTTGAGTCAAAAGATTTTTATATAAATAGCATACAAATACTCTCTACCCCTAAGTTAAATTACGTGAAAAATCTATCATTTATTATAGGGAACAAACAGAAACAAAGCCGATCTCTCCAAAGTTTACATTCAAGTCTGATAAGAAATGCATATGACATTTTCTTCATCTTTGGTTTTGAGTTTCTGACCACGTGAAATGAAAGGAAAGAGGGAAGACAGGCAAAAACAAGGTCACAGATCCTTGTTGCTGAATCACTTAGGCAAGGAACTATATGACTTGGAATGATGGATGGAAGATGACCTGAATGACATACAACAAAAATACTCCCAGGGAGCACTGGAAGAGGGAAGCTATGAAGCCCAGAAAGAGGCTAAGACTAGATGAGAGCCAAAGCTGCTCCCACAGTATTATAAGGTACCCAACTGCAAATGGCTGCCCTGGGAATAGTTGAATCCATGTCAGGGTGCCAGCACAAGACAGTAACCACTTCACTGCAGGTTAGTGAATCATTGGTCTCAGGGCACGTGGTTGGGACTAGAACCTAGACTCTTTGGACTTTTCCCAAGTCTAGGGCTCTTTGCACCATAAAACATGATTTTATGAGGGGCACCTAGATGGCTCAATTGGTGGACTCTTGCAACTCATGCAACTCTTGTTCTTGGGATTGTGGGTTTGAGCCCATGTTGGGTGTAGGGATTACTTAAAAATAATAAAATCTTTAAACAAAAAACCCTGTGATTTAATGATGTAATATGACTTTACAGCTTTGAGGTTTCTTGGGAAAGTAATCAAATTATACCTCAAAACCAAGATCCTTGTGCCTCTAATAATTCTATTCACTGGGGGTTCCAGAACCAAAGAGATTCTTGATATTTACTCCCCCATCTCACATTCATTCCTTCTTTCATCCCACTAGAAGCAGTCCTGGAACCTCTGATTTACAAGGGCTTCTTGCCTCATCCCCGGAGGACCCCATCCCAGGCTGCACCACCAATCTGCACCCATCACTCAAAAAGCAACCTGGCCATTGGGTGGGAATAAACTGCTCAACAGGTTTGTGCCTCAACTAAGGGCAGAGGACTGCCTAGGTGACAAGTGGGATTTTGGACCTATCAGACTAGGCACCTGTCAAGACTGGGATGGTGTTCACCAGGCAGATTTTGCAATATTTTCTAAACTGCACATGTCACAACTGGGAACAATCTCAAGTTCCTGCTATTGCAAATAGCTCTGAGAAGGGGAAGATCCCAACACCATGGCTTGATCTCAGGTCCTGGCATCTGGATGAGCTATTTCTTTGCTTCAAACCCGCTACTCCCCCACACCCCAATGGCTTTACCAGGCTGACACTCACTGCTCTTCCAGTACCTGGCTTATACCCTACTTCTTCCAGGAGGAAGTCCTTGTCCCTCCCCCAAGTCAGAGTTAGGTCACCTTACTATGTGTTCCCACAGTTCTTGCCCCTAAATTATAATGATCTTATTATTTGTTTATATTATGTCAATAGATAAGATCTGCAAAGTCTTTTTAGTAGCCCTGTTACCTGGCAAATAGTAGGACTCAAATATGAACTAAATGGAATGAAAGATTCAATTAATCATTAATTAAATGGAATGAATGACTCAGTTAAGGCATGAGACACCTTAAAAATGAACCAGACTTCTGGGGCGCCTGGGTGGCTCAGTCAGGTAAGCATCCAACTCTTGGTTTCAGCTAGGTCATGATCTCAGAGTTTGGAGTCTGAGCCCCACATCAGGCTCTGTGCTGACAGTGTGGAGCCTTCTTGGGATTTCTCTCCCTCTCTCTCTGCTTTTCCCCATCTTGCTCTCTCTCTCTCTTTCTCTCTTTCCCTCTCTCAAAACAAACAAACAAACATTAAAAAAATGTACTAAACTTTTAAACTACGTTTACTCTGGGTAAAATGCATGTATTTAAACAATGAGAATTTGCTTATATAATATGCATAACTTCAAAATTCACTTTCTGTTTCGAATGTCTCACCAAACATCCAAACTTAGGAAAGATCTTCAAGAAAGTATCAATAATCATACCACTGAGTTTCAAGGCAAAATTTTGAGAAGTCTTACCCTGTCCTCAAACTTTTGACAAAACTTATCAGATTATTAAGTGAGCTTTTATGAAATGTGAACCACAGAACACTTAAAAATTAAGAGAAAATTATATCAAAAGGAAATTAATTGGGAAAATAAAAGTTTCTACTCTAGCAGAGTTTGCTATTACAGACCTTCAAGCAAAAACTGTGTTTGCTAATAACAATAATAAGCTTCCTCTTCCTTCACTGAAGATCTGTACATCTTCCTGCACTGACAGATGCTTTCTCTGTAACAACTATCGTGAGTCACAGGAACGAATCAGGGCTGGGACACCCAGCAACTCAGGATTCCAGAGAAAGATCCAGAATCACTCACCAGGTCTCTAGAAATCCAAATTTCCAATCCCAACTTCCTTAAACAGGAACTGTAACTGGGTTACAGGAGCCAAAGTCTATGTGTCAAACGGTTCACTTTCTACCATGGACTTTTATTCAATTACAGAAAGAAAACTGCACGCTAACAAATAATTCTGCCAAATGACACACTCTCCATGTCCACTTCTGCAGCTGCCTCATTCCACTTACAAGACACACTTTGCAACGTATGGTCAAAGCTCACTCTTCAGAGCTCCTCATTGCTAGGAAAAACCCCCTGTGGTGCTTCTAGAGAAAGCATATTTCTGTACACAGGGTAAGGCTGCCCTGGAAGGCCCACTTGGCCCCCAGCAGCTGCTTAGCTGCAGAGACGGCTTAGGAGAAAACACTAGGCAGAGGTCTCACATCTACATGCCCAGACATTTGTATCTGTGTCCATGCTGCTTCTGCTCCGGGATTCCATGGGATCTCAGAACATTTCATGAGTCCTCAATACTTCAGGCTTCACTGGGTTTTCTAGGATAATGAAAAGAACAAAGTCCCAAACTTAAGTAGGGGGCTGGGAAATAGCTAAAATCTTAAAACTAGCCAGCTAAAGGCAGAGCAGACTCAGCTGTATGCCGTGGAAGCACTCAGCATGTTATCATGTTCCAGGTACTAGCTGCAAATAGGAAGCACTTCTCACTGAGTCACTCCAAGCAACTTCCTTAGTAGGAATTTTTTCTTCCTTTACAGAGAAGGAACTGCATCTCAGAAAGTCTGAATCACAAAGCTAGTCCCAGTTCCTTTACTTACTATGTGACCTTGAGCAACGTATTATATAAAAATCTCAAGGCACACTGTCCATAGCCCATAAAAGGGAGACAATAATATTATCTACATCATAGAACTGTTATAAGGATTAAATGCAAAATACATGCAAATCCCTTAGTGCCTGATACGGTAAATGACTAATAACTATACATAGCAGAAGTAATTGTTATCAACAGCAAAAAGAAAAAAAAAAATAATGGTAGCAGTGATAAGCAATATTCCTGTATGGAAATATGGAATGGCAGAGTTAGGATCCAAACACAGGTTTTTCCAATTCTACAGACTTTGTTCTTACTTCTTCCACCTGCAATATAGTACTTAGTGAGTAAGAATCAAGATGCATGAATGGATGGATGAAGGGAAGGGAGAGAAGGAAGGAGAAAAGAAGCGCAATGGAGGGAGGAAAAGAAAGAGAGAAGGGAAAAGAAAAAAGAGGTGGGGAAGAAAAAGTCAATACATATTTGATAAATACTGATATATATATTAACAGAATTTTTTTTCAGGAAATGGTAGTCACCTTTATTTTCTTCAAAGAGGTAATAAGCACATGTTGTATTAGTTCCTTAGGCCAGGTATTTTGTAGACATACTGGTTTCCTCATCACCATACCTCCAGGCAGCCCCAAGCACAGAATCTGAGATACAGAAGGGATTCAGTAAATATCTGTTGACAGAATTTCCTGTCAAAGGAGATTTTGATGAGATCATATATCCAGGTGTTCAGGCCTCAAGGCCTCTGATCTGGACAGCAGGCTAGAAAGGCACCCCTGCTCCCCCTACCTGGGTCGGGGTCATCAGAAGCAAAGCCATGCTGCAAAGTAAGGTCTTCAAGTTACAAGGAAGGTGAGAGGCAGTCACCCTGGATGGCAGGGAGGGGGTACTATTTATGCTAAGAATGAAAAATCCCAAAGTTCTACTGAATCAGGAGTAAAGATTTTGCTGGGTGTAGGACAATAATTTAGACTACCTCCCCATGATAGAGATAACATATTTCATTCACAAAGCTTTTTCAATCTCCTTCTGGACTATGACTAAAGGAAAAATCTCCTTCCAAAAATGAAAGGGATCACGATTTAATTTCCTCTTCTCCTTGAGAAAAACACACAAGAACACAAAACAAAGTAACCGAGGATTTCTTAAAAATTTCTGTCAATAAAAGAAAGTTATTAAAGAAGCAGAGAGAGGTTTAAGTTTTTTCCACAGGGAGTTAAAGAGTACTATTATGACTTCAAAACTTATGTGTTAAAAGACCTTTGAATTGATAGATTTAATCGTGTATGAAATTAAAATGAGGTGTTATCTTAAAAGGCTGAATTTATTTTAGTACAATTTGAGCATTTTAATATATGCCCAAGGCTGACTGTTTATCAGAGCTGGCATTTTTAAAATAACAAGGGATGATGCTAATACTTTTTTTGTAACAAGATTTGTAATTTATGTAGCAGGAACAACTTAATGTGCCGGTGATTTGTCCTCCTGCATCTGTAATTGATGACAAAGCACTAATTTTTACACATCAAAGGAATTAAACCTAGCTTTCCTGTGCATTACTGACCTTTACTGTACCCACAGTGGTTCAGAAGAAAGAAATTACACTGCAGTCAAGGTTGGTATTTCCTTTCCGCATTGGATCTCACTCAACAGTTGTCCCAAAACTGCTAATCAGTGAATAATATTTTGCATTTAGAAGATGCTGTTCCCATCTGATGTGGGAGGAGAAAAGAAAAAAAAAGAAAACAGTTTGAAAGTAGTCATTCTGTCCAGAAATTACTAAATTGATCCTCCAAAGACGCCAATTAGGTGCCTCCTTCACTGGAAGTTTATCCAGGCCACAAGAGAAAATTCAAAACCATGGGTGAGATCCTACAGAAGCAGATGATCCTGGAGATTTATTTACTAAGTATTTCTTGAATACTTCTGAAAGTCCAGCACTATTCCGGCACCAGGACATATCAAGTGCACATTCCAACAGAAGTCCTGGACTGTGTGAGGAAGGCATACGTGTGTGTGTGTGTGTGTGTGTGTGTGTGTGTGTGTGTGTCTGATCCCAGATGATGACAGAAAAAAAACAAAAAAGAAGTGGGGAGAAAGAGTCCAGGGAAAGGCTGTGATTTGAGCAAAAACCTGATGGAGGTGACAGTAAAGTGCACAGATACCTAGAGAAAAAGTGTCTCAGGAAGAAGAAAGAGCATCTTCATCCATAGATAGAGAACATGGTGTGGAATGGGGCTCTAAGAATTGAAAGGAGAATAGCATGGCTGAGGCAGAGGATGGAGAGAGAGTAGGAGGTAACGTCAAGAGTGAAAGAAAACATTCTGGTAGTTGAACCCACCCACTAGCCTTTTAATCCACAATAAAATCTATGAAGTCTCTGCCAATCTCCAGAATCTGGCAACCCCATAATCTCTAGAAAGCACTATATTCAGCAAGCACTTCTCTACATCCATCTCCTAAAGCTTCTACTCAGTGGATCCCTGTCCACCTTCTGGAATGCCAGGGAGAGGAACTGAATCTAACTTTCTAAGACAGACCAAGCAAGCAATGTCCAAGACTGTTCTCTCTCCCTACCATTCTCTAAGAAAATGAACCTCCACTGAATGGTACAATCATCAGTCTGCTCACTATCCTGACACTATGCCCTGAATATATCCCAAGCATGAGTGGGGCACTCACAACCTCATGCAGCATGCATTTTTCCCTGCAGGTAATATTTACAGATTGTGCAAATATGAAACGAACAGAAGTAGGCAGGACCTCACTCAGCCTAGACCAGGGTTCCCAAACTTGGCTGCACATCAGAATCACTGGGGAGTGAGACAGGGGAAGTTACAAATCTCAGTGCCAAAGCTGCATCCCATGCCAATTAAATTAGAATCTCTGGCAAAGGCCCAGTCATCAGTATTTTCAACTTCTCAGGAGCAAAAATGTACAACACGGTACTTTATTCCTAATGCTAAAACCAACTCTGGCAGCCACATCACATGGTGCATGACACTAATTGTCTTTAAAGTCCCCAAGTTTGTTTGCAAATTGAAGCTAAGCTGCACGTCCTCTGTCCGATACTATTGCAGTTTTTCTTTGAGCCAATCAACATAAAGCATCACATTTCTCCTTATTGAACCTTAAAGGATTCGATTTAGACTATCTTTTCATTCTACTGAGGTCCCTCTTAAGCTGATTCTTAAAACAGGTACGCCACCCACAAATTCAAGCATATGTCCTCATTGTTGACAGAGATAGAAACATTAGCTAGGTCAGAATGGAGACTCACTGATAACATTCCAATAGATACCACTTTCAAGGCTTTCTTCATCCTAGCCTTTTACATCACCATATTTGATACTCACAACAACCCTATGATGTAAGCATTATTAGAAAGAGGAAACAGTAATTCAGAGAAGTGAAATGACTGCTTAAGTAGAAGAACCCAGAACTGAAGGTAGATCTATATCTTATTCCAAGTCTTATGTTCTCTTCATTGGCTGCTTATCATGGTTATTTAACTACTTGGCAACTCACCCAACTGTCTTATTACTTCAACCATTGCTTCAAAGATAGTATGAGAACTGTCCTCTTCTTTTTTAATAAAACTGAAATGAACTGCATCAAACGCATTTCTCTGATAGTCATTCAACAGATATTTACTGAACATCTTCTATGCTGCAAGCATACTGAAAATTTTGAGAATTCAGCAATGAAAAAATAGATCAAGAATTCCTTTCATGAAGTTTAGATTATGCCAGCCATAGAAGAAAACGAAATGAATCTGTCATAACCTAATCTAGGGAACTCTTGATAGCTCCTAATTATCATCATTTCCTTTTACAAGTACTCAGAAATCATCCTTTCATTATTTACTCCACAACCTTTTCTAGAATTTATATTACAATAATCTTAAGAACATCTCCTGTGCTTAAAAAAGCAAAAGCAAAACACAAACAAACAACAAAACAGCACAGTACTGTTAAAAAAAGAAACCAACTAAGTAATTTTAAGATCTTGCTGGCTTTCTTCAGCAATTCATGAATCAGGCAACATCAAATGTAACAGACAGAAAGGAATTCCAAAGAGCTTTACAAGGCAAGATATTTTATAAACAGAGGGGAGCAGAAACAGGGAAGTTGTACTAGACAAAAAAGGTGATAAGTTATTGCAAAGTTACTTTCCTTTAGGCACAGGAGAGGTTTATGAGGCTGATTTTTTAACTAATGCTGATCAGATTATTCCTGATTAATGGGTTTAAGATTCGATTTTTGAGAGAGCTGAAATTGTACTCAAGTTTAGGTTTGAAGATGTAGGCTTAGCATAAGTGACTCCATTTTGGGTCTATTGTCTGGTTTTGAACAGTGCTTTTAAATAGATAGTAGTTAGAGAAAATCTAAAAATGTGGTTGCCTCATGAAAAACATGAAGATATCAAAGCTAGCTCTCTGTACCCATGCTATCTAATAGAATTTTCAGCAATGATGAAAATGTTCTATATCTCTGCTGTCCAACAAGGTAGCCACTGCCCACACATGACTACACACATGAAATGTGGCTAATGTGACTGAGGAAATAAACTGCTAATTTTGATTATTTTAAATAGTCACATATGACCAGTGGCTACCATAATAGGCCACACAGCTCTCAGGGAACCTAGATCATAAACTGACTATGTCTCAAAGAGAGAACTGGGGGTGGGGACACACACAAAAGAAAACTTATAAATTCACTCTTTATGGCCTTTGGTAATTGCTTTTTCTTGGGTTTCTTTCAAAACAATATTGAGAGGCAAGAAGTTCATTAAAACATTCATAAAAAGTAAGCACTCCCTTAAGAACTAAAACAAATTATGTGGTGGTCATACATGGAACTCATATGTTTGGACTCTGCAAACACACCTTTTTCATGGGACTTTCACAATTAAGAACATGTGCCTGAATTGGTGTCTGCCTTCCCTACATCAGATGGTGATGGCCACCAGAGGCAGATATTCTTATCTGCTGGGTTATTTCCAGAGGAACTAGCCTCCTAAAGATTTCAGAGGCAGAACAAACACCTAGCATGACTCACCTCTCCAAACCATTGTGTATTTATTTATTGTTTTATTATGCATGTGACTTCACAAGATTTGTGACAAATGCTCAATTGGCCTGTTAGTTAGCACATCCCTGTGATTCCACTAGGAATGAGTAGAGCAAAAGAAGTATGTTCTTTTTTTTTAAGTTTATTTATTTATTTTGAAACAGAAACAGAGAGAGAGAGAGAGAGAGAGAAAGTAGGGGAGGGACAAAGAGAGAGGGAGAGAGAGAGAATCCCTGGCAAGCTCTGCACTGTTAGCACAGAGCTGATGTGGGGCTTGAACTCATGAACCATGAGATTGTGACCTGAGCTGAAGTCGGATGCTTAACTGACTGAGCCACCCAGGTGCCCCAGGAGTATGTTCTTAATAGGGCAGACACTGGCACAAGTACTTCCATTGGTTACTGCATTCATTGTTTCAGGTCAAATATTTTTCCCTGCATAATAATACTGAGAAACAAAACCAAGGTGAAACTTCATTGTTAATTAACACAGGGTAGGGGCACCTGGGTGGCTTAGTTGGTTAAGCGTCCGACTTTCACTTAGGTCATGATCTCGCGGTTCGTGGGTTCGAGCCCCGCATCGGGCTCCGTGCTGACTGCCAGCTCGGAGCCTGGAGCCTGTTTCAGTCTGTGACTCCCTCTCTCTCTGGCCCTCCCCTGCTCACGCTGTCTCTCTCTCTCTCCTAGAAGTAAATAAAACATTAAAAAAATTTTAAAAAAAATTAACACAGGGTAATATAACAACCCCCAAATCAAATTTGGGTGGCTTAAAACACAATAATGATTTATTTCTTGATCAAATCATATTACAGTCCCATGCTGGTTGATGAGGGGGCTCTATTCCATGCAGTGTGTTTCAGAGACCCAGCATACTTCCATCTTATGTCTCTACCATCCCTTAGGTTTTCTACGGTATCTTCTGCATCCAATCACTGGTAAGGGAAGAGGCGAAACGTGGAGGGTTATGCAGGAGCACTGTCAGGAGCCAGGTTTTGTTTTTTGTGTATTTTGTTTTGTTTTGGTTTGGTTTGGTTTTGGTTTTGGTTTTTGAGAGAGACAGAGCGCAAGCAGGGGAGGGGCAGAGAGAGAGAGGAAGACAGAATCGAAAGCAGGCATCAGGCTCTGAGTTGTCAGTGCAGAGCCTGACGCAGGGCTCAAACTCACGAACCACAAGATCATGACCTGAGCCGAAGTTGGACACTCAATGAACTGAGCCACCCAAGGGCCTCAGGAGCCAGGTTTCAAAGTGCTGCATGTCATTCCTACCGAACGCCATTGGCCAGAATTCAATCCCATGGTCCTACCAGACATCAAAGGTAAACGAGATACCCAATTCCAGGTATGTGCCCAGGAGGAAAAAGGACAGGAGTCTGGCAAACATATAGCACTGCCTTTGCCACTACCACTAACTTGGATTACTGGGTAACAGTCCAGCCTGAATTAATAAAGTCATTCATTTACTCATTCTGTTATTCATTCCAAGCATAAGCAATAGGTTTTGCCATTTGCCAAATATTTCCAGCACAGAGTGGGTCAGACTTTACTAAATAAGCCTCAGCTCTTTTCTTTCTCCCATCCTGTGTCTTAGACCCACCAGTGACACCCACAGATACTATCTAGCCCAGCAAGTAACTGATCAAATATTGCAAATAAAAAATTCATGACCAAGAAAATGGCCCGTATTTCATTACACTGATAAGCTTCCTTATAACAACCCTGAAACACTTCATGATTAATCCCTAAAGAATTTGCATCTTTTTTAGCGTGCACCTGCATTTCAACATGGTCGGAAAAAACGCCTCCTTTTCATGGAAATAATTTTTACCCCAGAAAAAAAGCTAATGGTTGAATTTGTTCAGTATCAAATGGTAGACATGAAAATAAGTCCTGACGACCCCTAAATATTCAGAGATTCAAATAATCAAATCCTCCTCTTCATTATCATCATTACCAAAATTGTCCATTAATGCTATATACAAGTGGGTGTTTTTTTTCCAAAACACTAAGGTTTCTGCTCCTCTTCATGATCCAGTTCCCAGGAATCTAAACTCCAAAAAATGAGGAAGTATTTTTCAAATGATCAAAAAAGAGAAGCTGCCAAAATAAGTCTCTTGATTAAAAATCAACATGATTACTGCAAGCACAGGCTGGGGGCCAAGCCTACCAAGCCCTTTGAGAATGCTGCTTCAGGGACAAATACGGTCCAGAAAACACCAATTTAATTTCAACAAAATGAGATTGCCTGGAAGCATTTCACTATATTTAACATAGGGGAGCAGTTTCCAAAAATGAGGCTTAGATTTTTTGGATATAACAATTAGGACACCATCTAAGGGGCAGGATCCAAAGTGTAATTATTGCTAAATAGAGTGTTTCTCTGAGGGTGGAAATGAAGTCTTTGACGTGGCTGCATGAGCCTAAATGGACAAAAAAGATATCACTAAAATGTTGTTGTTTTATTATCCACTGGATTTGTTCAAATGAGGAAATCCAGGAAGTGTGGGTTACTGTGGAGTGAAGTGTGTCCTCCCGAAATTCATAGGTGGATATCCTAACGCCCAAGGTGACTGTACTTAGAGATGGGGCCTTTAATTAAGGTTAAATGAGGCCAGAAAGGTAAGGTCTTAATCCAACTGGTGTTCTTATGAGAACAGGGAGAAACTCCAGAAGTGTACAGAGAGAGAGAGAGAGAGAGAGAACGAGAGAGAGAGAGAGATGTGAAGACACAGAGAGAAGGCAGCCATCTCCAAGCCAAGGACAGAGGCCTCACCAGAAACTAACCAGGCTAGCACTTTGATTGAGACCTCCAGCCTCCAGAACTGTGAGAAATAAGCCTCTGTTACTTAAGCCACCCAGGCTGTGGTATTTTATTCTGCACCCCCAGTGGACTTACACAAAAATAAGCACAGAAAATGTTAGGCCACATTCGTACAGATGCCCAGATGAACAGATACATTCAGTGCGATATAGATAAGGCCCAAGGCATAGATCTCTGAACAAAGGCCAACATCAAGAAATGTTTGCTAAATGGAATTGTACTGTCCTTTCACCATACTAGTGAGAGAAAGGGTACTTAGGGTTCACATGAGGAAAACAATAAAAAACCTAAGGGACATGCAGCTCTCAGATACAACTACAGTGTGCCAAAGAAGGCTGCCAACTTCCAGAAAATGCCGTCCCGACTCTAAGTGGGGCCGCTCTGGGTACTGACCAATCTCGGTGGAAAATGGAGACTGGTTCATCAGAGTCCTTGGGGACAAGGTTATCTAAATAGAGCTAAGTTGTCTGAATATAACTTGGGGCTGCAATTGCCTAGGGAGCATGGAACTCAGCAGGCAAAGGCGTTTCAGGTGCTACACAGGCTAAAATCAGATCTGTAGTGCTGACTGCAAGTTCCCAACTCAGGAAAGAATAACTGAAGGAATGTAATAAATCATCCTGGGCATGTAAAATGCTAGCAAATGCCACGTGGTTCTTTAACAACTTTTAAACCATTTCATTTGGCTTCTAATGACTTCCTTCATCTTGGAGAACTTCAAGATCCCAAGTGGGTAAGCATGTCTTAGACTCCCACAAAAAACACCACCACCTCTTCTTCCACCTTTTTCTCTAAAGACACCTAGCCAAGTTAGAGCACACCAGCTGCTGGCCCATATGACACCTTTGTGCATATTAGGAAAAGGCCCCTTCCTCAAGGATGCAGCCCGGCACCAGGTGCATGACTTGGCTAGGGAAGCCCATGCTGGCAGTCACACCCCACTTGGCCCCTTGGCCCAGCTCGCTTGAGCAGGATGCAATCTGCACAACCATATGAGATGCTCTGATGTAAAAGAGTTTGTGAAGCCTCATGAGCCACTGTGCTCATGACAGTAAAAAGCCCATGCTTTTATTTACAGCACAAGCTCAGCGGCTGCGAGAAGCATTCCAAGTGCAACGGATACATGGAAACGGGGCAGAAGCAGCTATTATAATGGGCACAACATTACGAACCTGCTCTCAAGACAATGTGACTTAGCGATTTACCAAGTGAATGTTAGACTATCAGTGCAGCAAATTCTAAGAAATCTTTGAAAATGGAAGAATCAAATAATAAAATGCCCAAGAAGCTCTTACACGTAAAGAAAGTGAGCCACTGAACACAAAAGCTTTGAGAAGTACAAAAGACAAATCCATCTCTAAAGATGAAGCACAGGAAGTTTCTGAGACCAAAGACACTCAAAACTGGGCCAAGAAGAATTAAGGAAAACACCAGAGAGAGAGTGAGAGAGAGCAGAAGAGACACACAGAGAAACTCCATAAAATTCTTATCAGCACTAATTGCCTCGAGAAATAGGAGGAGGGGAGATAGCTATACAGTTATTCCACTTGAAGAGCATATTTAATGTGAAAAACACTGATGATGTATATTATTCCAAGTACAATGTGATTGGAAAATGGTGGAGGCAGATGTTAAAAGGGGAAAAAACAGTAAACCAATAATTACTTTAAAATCCCCATCATCAGGGGCACCCAGGTGGCTCAGTTGGTTAAGTGTCCAACTTCAGCTCAGGTCATGATCTCACGGTTCATGGGTTCAAGTCCCCCACATCAGGCTCTCTGCTGTCAGTGCAGAGCCTGCTTTGCATCTTCTGTCCCCCTCTCTCTGCCCCATCCACATTCTCTCTCTCCCTCTCTCTCTCCCTCTTTCTCTCTCAAAAATAAATAGTTTTTAAAAGCTATAAAATCCCCATCACCACAATGGAAACAGAATCCTGCTACATACAATACAGGCACTCAGTCCAAGCAGAGAATCATAATCAGAGACAGGTGCAATGACCCACCCTAGCTTTCCCAACCCACATATGATGGACTTCTCCTTGGGCCCACTCTCAGCCTTTTGAGGTTGGACTCTGTCTTCACATAAAACATCCTCTGAATGCCTCCCTCAGGAAGTTAGACTGAAAGTCTTGAATTCCATCTAGAGTGGCAATTTCACTATAAGAGCCGGACCCTTGAAGGAAGAGGTGCATGGTTTGAGTCTATGTCTACTTCCCATAAGTTGTAACCCACTAGACACTAATCCTTTCATAGACTAATCTTCCCACCAGATGTCTTGTTTGGAGCTTTTGTTGCTCAAGCAGGCATGACCTAACAGTGGCTAAATTTCTGTGATACATGCTATGGTCTGCATGTTTGTGTCTCCACCAAAATTCATATGTTGAAATCCTAACCTTCAAAGATCATGACATTAAGAGGTGGAATTTGGGGGGTGGTGCTAAAGTCATGAGTATGGAACCCTCATGAATGAGATTAATGACTTATAAAAGAGGCTCCAAAGAGATCTCTTCCCCTTCTCCTATGTGAGGATATAGTGAAAAGTCCGTAACCCAGAAGAGAGCCTTCATTGAACCATAATGGTACCTTGATCTTGGACTCCAGCCTCCAGACTGTGGGAAATAAAGTTCTGTTGTTTATAAACTACCCAATCTGTGGGATTTTGTTATAGCAGCCCAATGGGACTAAGACAATGTCCTATTTTTTGCAAATAATTCTGATATACAAATCACTGTCTTTATAGTCATCAGGACCACCTGCAATCTGCCCATGTGTCTCGGGCCTAGAGCTGCTCCCTTGAGGAAGCCAAGGTCAGCCTTCAGGAGGACAAACCCAGAGAAGAGGTCCTAGCGGGACCTGAGATGGGGAAAGGGCTATCTGGGTGGCCAGGTCCAGGGTCTTGGGTCCCTGTGGTGTAGAAGAGTTGGTATTATTTCCAGGAGAGCCTTCTCCCAGGCCCTGGAGATTCCTCATGGTGCGGAGTAGGTGGGACCAAGCACTAAAGCGAGTCCCTCTGCAGCACATGGGCAGGACTCAGGGCATGGTTCCTCTTGCCCAGGTCTAAGGACAGCACAGCTTCTTTATTAAGCATGTTCCCAGCTCATTTTAAATGTTAGGCTTGTTGGAGCATTTAAGGTGGAAATTTAACAGTCAGTAAAGAATATGAGCCTGTGGGGAATCAACACTGGAGAGAAGATAAATTTAACACTCATTTTTTAGCATCCATTTGAAAAGGGGGGGCAAGTAACTACCCTTACCGTATACTCTCCAAAACGGGGCTAACGCCCCATGCGCAGGACCAGAGGGAACATAAGGTGAGGTAGTGCAGGGTTTGGTGGGTTGGGTAGGAGGGCAGGTGAGCTGGACACCATCAAAAGACACACAGGGTCTGGAGCAAGACTGGCACCCTCTCAATCATTGGCCAACTGGGCCATTTGGGCTTCTCATTTGTAAAACGAGGCTAACACCTACTTTACAGAACTGCTAGGAGAATTAAATGAGATTAAGTGTGTATAATGCTCAGCACAGGGACTCAATAAATAGAGGTTGTTATTGCGAGTTACCAAAATGACAGGAAGAGGAACGAGAAGTCGAAAATAATGGATTGACAACACCCTCCTAATATGTGGTAGAAGCCACCTGAGGCGTCTTTCTTTGGGAATTCTTAGGAAATGTCAATGGGATGAAAAATAAAACAACATATTGCTTCCTCAAGGGGAACAAGCATGGCTCTATGATATATTGTGTAATGCTGCTAATTTAGGGGAATGAAAAGTACTAAATCTGTCATATAAAGACAGACAGGTTAACCTGAGCAAGGTGAATGGAGTCATTTTGCTGGAAGTAACCATTTAAGTATGAGTTTAAGTGGCCCAATAGAAATACGTTTACTGTTACAATTGTTGTTAATAACCATCACCACCTATTGAGTGCTTTCTAAATGCCAACGCTCTGCTAACTGTGAGCATTAGTGCTACGCCTTACACACCTCTGAAAGGTACAGATGTATTTAGTTTTGCTCAGAAATAGTAAGTCTTCTGCCTAAAGCCAGGCAACTGTTAAGTGGCAGGGACAGGATTCAAATTCAGAAATAACTCGAATGACCACACTCCTTCCATCACCCTCATTCCACAACCTAGTGGAGGACTGAAAGCCACCAGCCTTCAGCTGTCTCAAACTGACAAGGCATGATTATACCCATCATGAAAGGTGGTATTATGTTCTGTGCTGCTCCCCTTTCTTCAAAGGATTCCTTCACTGGGGCTTCATGGAACTCCATCATGTAAAACCTCATAGGATCATTTTATGGTCTCATTTTTCTGTTTCTTGAAATGTAAGTCTCTAGAGTCCAAAGACCACGTCCCCACACTTTGTTATTCTGTTCTCAGTAGCTAGCATCAAGCCATAACATGGAAGGAGCTCAAGAAATATCATTTGAATAAATGAATGATGTCCTAAGAGGGAAGTAATGTAAGAACAAAATTGGGAGAATATAATGGTGATAGCTAGGGTGAGAAACATAAAGGCAACTTCAATTTATTCCAAGATGGAAAATAATACTGACATTTGCTGTTTGGGGATCCATGGTCTAATCTCTTTTAACATCCCTAGTGCTTACTCTGTCAGTCACCACACACAGATTTAGTACTTACTGCCAGGTATTCATTCTCAATTCTTTGAAGCATAAAATCGGCACCATCGGATAATATAGCTGTGGAAATGCTTTTGGTTTCTTTGGGAGAAAAATATACATCCACTTTCATTATTTCTCACTCCCATTGTAGATTTCCCTCTTCTTTGACAACAAAAAAGTAGCAGTAAGGGCCCCATTCATAAATGCACACGAACTTTCCTTCATAGGATACCACGTAGGATGAACAAGATGTTCTTTGGAAAAGGGGCTCGGGTGTCTGGCTAACACATCACCAGGATCACATCCTCTCCTCATCCCTGCTATCAGATCCACCACTCTTTTGGCCCTGAGATTAGTCTTCTGTAGAACACGATGAGCCAGGGATTGACCTGTGCATTAGGGAACACTGAGCAGGGAAGGTTGTAGCCGGGGAGGTATAGTCCACCATTAGGAAGGCAAAAGGGGACACCGGAGATCACCAGTGTACACTGGGCCCCTTCTTCTAAAGCAGTCACTTTCTCCAGCATGGACATGGCAGAGCATTGGAAAACATGGAACTCTTCAGTCATGCAGCATACCATGGAAATACCGATGTAATATACTTAACATAATTGCATAAATGCTGAGGGCCCAAATCAGATCGAAACTGGCCAAAACTTCACTCAGCACATTTAATATATGCTAATTCTGTGCCAAGCACTGTGTTAGGGTATTGAGAATATAAAAACAAGGGCAAGAACTTGCCTGCCTTAAGGGGCTCCACCGTCCAGGAGACAAAAGATGATGGGAATAACAGCAGTAGTAGGGAAGTGAGAGAACTGCTAATATTTCCTGAGTGCCCACTCTGTGCCCAGCATTGTCCTAAGCACCTTTACATATGCCACTCCATCCAAGTGGGTATAAGAACCCTATGAGTTAAGATGCTATGCTTAAATAATATTCCACGGCTGTTTGTACTCTGATGGAGTACTATGGACATACAAAGAACTCTCCAATAGCATCTCTCATTCAATTTCCTTAAAGTTCTATCAAGTAAATCTCCCCACATGCCATCTAAAAAGAGTGCTATTGCCTGATTTCAACATTAAGACACATGTTCTACCATACGGGGTTTTCTGAAGAGTGCACGTTTGGGAAACAGGATCCTGAATATCCAGACAATGACTCTTCCCCCACACACACCCAGCTCTGCAGTAAAATAAAAAGGACTCCTACCATCACAGCCCTGACAGCATGCCCAACTCCACCCTACAAACAGACACTAAGCTTGCTTAGAGACTGGATTAATGAGGCACTTCTCAATGTCAACTCTTCCACTTTAGAATTTAGGCTTATTCTGGCACATAAGGGGATCAAGTTTTAACCTATAATGTAGAATAAATGGTGAAAATGTATGATACAAAAAGGAATTTCCAAGAACTCCTACACTTGAAAACACCCCCATCTGAATCAGCATGCTACATACAAATCATTTTTATTTATTCATTAAATATTTACTATTTACAGTTTCTTATCATTAACTGCTTTTATTCATTTTTAGCATTCAAACATAGGCTTTCTTGTACTTTTCCTCAACAGTTTCACAAATTAAATCACTTTTCCCCCTCATTTGATTGTAGTCCTCAGGAGGGCAAGGTCTATACCACTGGTACTACACCTTCAATGTGCACCAGAATCATTTAGGGAGGTTATAAGACTTACCAACATCAGCCTGATCCCCAGAGCTTTATTTAATTGATACTGGGTCTTTTTCAGAGCTCTCTGGAGCTTTGATCTAGCTCTCACAGGTGTCTGCACACTGGAATCATCTGGGGAGATTTACAAACTAGTGATATATAGGACCCTCTCCAGAGACTATGATTTAATTGATCTGAGTGGTACCTTCATTGATCTGAGTATGTCCTTCATTGAACTGAATGTGTCCTTCATTGATCTAGGTGCCCCCTTATTGATCTAAGTGCCCCCTCCTTTGACTTGAGTGCTACCTTCATTGATCTAAGTGTGTCCTTCATCGATCTGAGTGTATCATTCATTTATCTGAGTGCTGCCTCCATTGATCTGAGTGCAGGTTTCATTGATCTGAATTTATTTAGGCTGGATCTCAAGATTTTTCTAAAGTGTTCCAGGTGACTACTTTGAATCCAAGGCTGGGAACAACCTTATATTCCTTTGACATATACCCTAAGACCTAGCCCAGCATTTTGCACATGGGTGAGAGTCATTAACATTTTTTTCAACATATAATAACAGTTTCATTTGAAATATTCTAAACTCTCATTCTACATCTTCCCACAAGTTAATCAGGACCAATAAACTTTAATTGCATGTTAAAAGTACTTACTGTACTTGGATCCCTATAAAGCTAAAGACCTGATTATCAGAGGAAGTATATCCTTCCTTGACAGGCAATTTCTTCACAATTAAGATGAACTGAAGAACATTTAGATCTCCCTATGTAACACCAATGGCCAAAGGTCACGTCAATATATACCTAATAAATCAGTACTTTAAAAATGCAATGCACTAAGACCACATACAGATGACTTCCTTTCATTTTTAAGACACTGGGCAGATTTTTCATGGAAAACATTCATCTCAACATCCAAGGCTGACTGGTTTCATCAGCATAAAAGAGGCAGTCTCTGATTGCAGACACTTCACACTTCCCTCCTCTCATTTCATGTTATGTAATATCACCCTCTACTTCCATTACCAACAATACCACACATTCCTCAATACCCCCTGCAGAGTTTGATGAAAGCCGTGACTTGAGGAGGTTAAGGCAGAAGGACTTAGAAAGGGTGGGGGTGGTCTTCACTCTCATTTGATGCTCAGCCTTACAAAAGCAAAGCTTAGGACTTTGCCCATATATATATCACCCTCCGAAACCTTGCAGAGGCCTTCAAGAAGGTTCAAAATAATTACTTGGGTTGAACTTCTTTAAAGCCTTAGAGCTAAATATATATGTATGTGTTTGTACATATGTGTATTCACACACACACACACACACACACACACAATCCATCCATACCACCTTAAAGGACTCCCTGAGAAACATCAATGATTTTCCCCTCCTCTCTAGGTAAAGAACATTGCCTTTGAGTTAAACTCAAAGTCAATGGTACATGCATGGCTTTGTCTCTCTGTGTGTCTTCCTACTATTGTAGCCAGATAATTCCCTGCATTTGCCCTCTGTGTCCTTCACAGTTATCTCTGACATCGAGTCACTTTACCCAGAAGGAGTGCTGAGTCAGTTAATTACCTTTGCTTTAATGGGGATTCCGTTATTTTACCAAGTCAATGCTCCCAGAGCTTTGGGATAGTTAAATTTACTAATGCATTTGCCAATATATTTTACACATGCTGAATGCCATGTACATGGAGGTTATTAGTAATTATAAACTGGAAATTGCCAATTTGCATCCAAGGACAAATTCTTGCCGTTCTGCATGTCTTCCTCCTAGAATCCCAAATGATACTACTCAAAGGCACTCTACTACCTTTCTGCTGAGGACTCTGATTTCCTCCCATTTTTACCTTTCATTTCCCTCTTACTCTGTTAATTTAGTAGCTCCACAGAAATACAGTTTATTCTTTGTGGTCCTCTTTTTTTTTTATTTTTTTTAATGTTTTATTTACTTTTGAGAGAGAGAGAGAGAGACAGCATGAGCAGAGGAGGGTCAGAGAGAGAAGGAGACACAGAATCTAAAGCAGGCTCCAGGCTCTGAGCTGGCTGTCAGCATAGAGCCTGAGGTGGGGCTCGAACCCACAAACCATGTGATCATGACCTGAGCCAAAGTCAGACGTTTAACCGACTGAGCCACCCAGGAGCCCCAAGGTCCTCTTTTTTTGAACAGCTATTTTTTGCCCTACAACCTATGTCCTAGATTCCAAACTAGAGAAACAATTCTTTTTTTTTTTTTTTTAACACACACAAGAACTACAAATAATTGTCATCAGTGCCAACTAGCCATACAACCACCTGTAAATTCCGTTTCCATCTCAATGATGAATTCTCTTTTGCTGTCAGGTTCTCAGTCTCAACATCAGGATTCAATAATCTGTGGGTTTTTTCCTTTTTTTATACACTGCCACATTTTCAAAGGCTACTCTAGCTGGGGTATAGTAGGAGAAACCTAAAAATTCAAGTATGATGATATTTTTATGGCACTTTCTGTGGTCCTGATATCTTCTGGGTCTCAAAGTATTTGTTTTGATTGATTACAATAGCAGCTACACGGTTAAGTCTGAGCACTTACTGTGTGCCAGTACCGGGCGTTTCACATATATTTTTTCTTCACCCCACCCCACTCACCTTGTGCATTATTATTTTTTTTACATTTATTTATTTTTGAGAGAGGGAGATCAGAACACAATCGAGGGAGGAACAAAGAGAGAGGCAGACAGAATCCAAAGCAGGCTCCAGGCTTCTGGACACAATATATTCAATAGCCTAACCTTCGAAAAATGTCTTCAGCAGTTTTCACCCTTCACAGAATTACATTAACAGCCCACAAAGCTATTTCTGGGAAATTTTTTTAATTGCTCAAGGTTGTACGTCAAGAACTAAAATGCTGATGAATTGTATGATTCATTCCCAAAGATGATGAAGAGTGGGAGACATCTCTTAGAACACAAGCAAAGGGTAATGGGACTGGACAGTGATTATGCAACAGTGATTATGAGTCCCACAACCCCAGGATCATGATCTGAGCTGAAATCAAGAGTTGGACAGCTCAACTGACTAAGCTACCCAGGTGTCCCTAACCCTATTTTAAAAGGCACCTCTAACCCTTGTATCCTCACATTCATATTCTCAACACTGCAGCCAAATGATAAAGTGATTTGTCTTAAACACTAAATAGATCATATCACTGCTTTCCACTCCACTCTTCTTCCTTCCCCCTATCTCCTTGGAAACATTAATGCTTTCCCATTGCCCTTTGAGTAAAGGACAAAATCCTTAACATGACTCTGCACTGGTCCCTATCCATCCTCCAGCTTCAACTCATAACTGTCCCCCATCTCCCTGGTTGTCAGGGAGCCAGCCCATTCCTGTCAGCTCCGTGCTCCCACCTCAAAGCCTCCATCAGAAAAGCCACCGTTCACCAACCTCATTCCTCCTTCACCCACTTATTCTCCACAATTCCTTCAGCTCAAGAATTGCTTAATCAGGGAAGCCTTGCCTGACTTCTCAAAACTCATCCGCTCTTTTGTAGCACCAGGATACTCTCCTCTTCAGCCCTTAACATGGTTGGAATTTGACAACTTGGATTCATATCTGCAAGTGCTAGACAGGTGGCCCTGAACGTGTGGTTCCTGGGCCAGCAGCATCAGCATCATCTGGGAACCTGCTAGAAACACACATTCTGGGCCACCACTCCAGAGCTACTAAATCAGAAATCTGGAGGCAGAGTGTAGTAATTCATGTTAGCAAGCTCTATAGGTGCAAGCTAAAATTGTAGAAGCAATGTAGACAGCAAGCTCCAAGCTGGATTTTTTGGATCATCATGGCATTCCACCCTATTTGATGCATGAATGAATGAATAAATGAATGATGAAAAACCTAAGATTCTGAAAGGTTAAATAACTTGCCCCAAATCAAAGATCCAGCAAGTAACAAAATCAAGAAAAATGACCCTTTATCACCAATTTTGCAACCATTTTTCTTCTTTTCCAAAAAATACCACTCACTCATATTTCCACTGAATAATACCTGGACTATCTTCTTGGATTTCCCTTTCCCTGATATATTTTTCTGTACACCCTCATTTATATGGACACAGATAGGATATTACTTATGAGAACACAATAAGGGTACCTAAGAGTTTCTAAGACCCTTACTTGAGGGCTCTACAGGCTATAACCAGGATGATATGAAGTAAGATTGTAAGTCACCTTACAAGGTTTTAATTAAATAAGCGTGACTGACATTTAGAAAATAACAACAAGCCACATAAAGACAAACATGATGCCAATAAGTAATTGGAAATTATATAATAACAGAAATAGATTTTCAGTTTTCACTTACCTAAAACACTTGTATATAACAGATATAAAAATTGGAGAATTATAGTTAGAAGTCAATTACCATTTTCTTTATACCTCTACATGCACGCGTGCATGTTCACTATTCCAAAAACCTATTCGGTAAGTAATCCTACTTAGGTAAGTGCTTACGTTTTAGGTAAGTGCAACCACTAATCTTTCATCTCTCATCATAATGATTTCAAACCACAAATAAGTAACTTTAAACTTTTATTTTCATAGTAATAAAAAATTCAGATAAATGTAATTCTAATGTCACTTTAAAAATGTTTAAGGTGGGGCACCTGAGTGGCTCAACTGGATGAGTGTCTGACTCCTGATTTCAGCTCAGGTCATGATCTCACAGGTTCGTGAATTTGAGCCACGCATTGGGCTCTGGGTTCTGGGCTGACAAGTAAGGGGCCTGCTTGGGATTCTCTCTGTCTCTCTCTTTCTGTCTCTCTCTCTCTCTCTCTCTCAAAATATATAAACTGAAAAAAAAAACTTAAGGTAAAAAAGTGAAAATTTCCTCCCTTGCTCTCTTAACCCCACTTCTCAGAAGTAATCTTTGGGGACTATCTATCACAATTATCTTTCTAAACATAGTGATATAAATGTATCACCATATAGAAATACATGTGTCTACATACAAATACATATTTGCATACAGACACGTAAACCTACATTGATTCACAATTTCTGAATAATAAAAAAGGAACAGTAGATACATTGGGATACATTTTGGCTTTGCATTACTATCCTATGGACATAGAAGCCTTGTGAGGATATTTATTATTAATAATCTGCAAATGTCAAAGATGCAAGAGTAGTCTTCTTCTCAATGGTTAAAAACATTAGGTCATCAGAGGGCCCTGATTAGGCTGGGAATCCCACAGCACTTATTTCAAGGAACAAAAAGGAATGGAGCCAGAAAATAAGAAACAAAGTCTCTTGGGAGAAGGGTTAGAAAAGATGTTTCATCCCAAAGGTACTTCTGGTCACCACACCCTACTGCCTCCTAACTACCACTGAGAGACTGTACTCTCTTCTGCCCATCAAAGTTTAAAAGGCCTGGATTAACAGACCTAGAACCAATCATTGCTTAAGCACACACACACATCCTTCGTTTGTTCTAAGAATCTTATTTCAAACTTGTGTATATTGTTCCCTTTCTTATACTTCTTGTTGTAGTTTTTCAAAAAATATCAGTAACATTTGAACCGAAGAATAGCTCAATCTAAAGCCGTCAAGCAAGTCAACTTATTAAAACTGGATTTAAGGATATAAACCGAATATGATAAGCACTATCCAATCAAGAAACAAAACTCTAGGCAATGTAGCCCATTTCACTGCTCCATGAGAGGGAAACCATTAGAGATAGTTCATGCACATGGGGTGATTTATTAGAAGGACACAGGGATCTTCCACAACCCCCATTATTGGAAAGATACAGGAATCTTTGTCTGTGAGAGATTCCCAAAACATGGATGAATTGGGTCTTTGAAACCGACTGGAACTAGGGATTGAGATGCTCCAGGGAAGTCTGTGAGCCCTTTCTCTCTGTTGCTAGTCTCTGCTTCTTTCCCTTTATTCTATTTCTATAAATCTGCTTTCTTAATTCCCCTATTTACACAGAAGAAAATGGCCACATCCAAAGCATACTGAAAATTTGGAAGACCCAAATACAAAATCCCAGACGCAGGGGCTGACAAGCAGAGCTGGGTATAGAGGCCTAATTCTGGTTCAATCACTCACTGCTGTAAAGTTGTATCATACAAAAAAAGGCTCCTCTCGTAGTCCCCAAGTGGATAGTGAACATGTGGAACTACCAGGAAAGGGGACATGTCACTAAATTCGGGAGATAACCCACTACAAAATTAGTACAAATTTTAGTTTGCCCAACTATAGTTTTCCTTTGGAATACATAAATAAGCTTTCATTTAATCAAGAGTCTTAACCCTTCTAGTTGGGGTGGCTGTAAATCTCAACTTCCCAACCCCTTCAGGACAAATGGGAAGCATAAATTAGGGGGAAAAAAACACAAAGATTGCCAGACCAGAAAATGTAAGGCTTGTAAGGGTTTTAATTCAAATATGAGCTACTGAGTGCGTTCCATATTATGTGGGAAAAGTTATGAAGCATCTTATTTTAATTAATACAGCATTGAAACTATTGCTGAAATTTTAAAGCATAAAATCCAAGTACACGGCACAGAATTTCCTTAGAGTCAAATTAGCATACGGTCACAGGACCCAATTCTGAAATAGTCAAGATAAATCACAACCATTTAGAATGCACTGGATCTTAGTTTCGTGTAAATAATACATTACTGCTTTCAAAGGTGAGGTGTCTGGAGCACACACCGCTCAGGGAAAAGAAATCATACAATATTATACAAAGCTCATCTTAGAGACTTGGTTAGATGACATCATAACCCTTTGGTGATAGCTACATGATCTCTAAATTAAAGTTATTACTTTTTCATCAAAAGTGGCTTTTATAAAACAGAAACACAGTTCTACTCATCGACTACAAAGGAGTTTTTTTTCTAAGGAAGTGGCAAGTGATCTCTGGCTGGGGAAATCTGTCTCCATTACAAAGACTACTACATAATTCAGCAGCCTGGGCCAGCATCAATCCTGCAGAAGCATGGCATCTATCTTCAACTCTAGATGTTATGACTCAGAGCCTCTCCTTGGGTTATATCAGAGGTAAATGTGGCGATCTCCATAACCAATCACAACCTTCTGTTTCTCGGACATTCCAATAACTGTAAAATGACCCTACTGAGTATCTAGGATCAAATGAAACTTAAATCCACTGAAGACAAGAAAGGACGTTGAGCCATGCATGCAAAGTTTGCTCCTCTTCATGAAGCTGAGCTCTTCTAAACTCCGCTGACACTTCCACATTCTGGTTTTCCTACTCTCTATTACCTCTCTCATCAGCCCCTCCTTCTCTTGCTGGGATCTGAACTTAGTTCCATGCTCTTCACACTCAATGTATTCTCCCTCAACCTCACCCAGAGTTTCAACTTCCATCTAGTTATGGATTGGCTCAGATATGTCTCCTAAGTTCCAGAACCAAAGCTGCACCTACAGATAAAAATCTCTACGTGGCTCTCATAGGAACTTCAAATTTGATATATCTAAAATCTAAGGCATTCTCTTCCAATCCTCTCAAATAAATCTGTTCCTTCTCCTGTGCTCCTTTCATCAGTGACTACCACCACCATCTTTTTTAAGATCCAAGCCAGATACTTTGAATCAGCCATGATTCCTCTCTTTTCCTCACTATTCATGTAGAATTAGTCACCAATATCTGTCAATTCTATCACCTAAATATATCTCAAGTCTATATACTTCTCTCTATCTCTACAGCCACTACCTTAGATCAAATGGCTGGTATTTTCCACCCAAACTGTTCCAAAGTCACTCCAACTTGTTTCATGTCTCCAGTTCTGCCAACCCCCAATCATTCTCCGACACGCTACCACAGTGGCTGTCCAAAGGTGTAAGTCTGTTCATGTCACTCACCTGAATAAAATTTTACAACCCCCCCACATTGCTCTTAATACAAAGAAAAACTTGGTTAACAATGGTTCTGAATCAGGGGCAATTTTACCACCCCCCCCCCACACACACACACACACTCCCAAGGAACATTTGGCAATGTCTGAAGACATGTCTGGTTGTCAGAACTAAGGAAGATTGGCACTAGCATCTAGGACAGAGACCAGGGATGCTGTTGAGAATCCTATACTGCTTAGGACAGCCAGCCCCCACTTCCTTCTCTGCTTCCTTTCCTTCCATCCCCAAAATATCTGGCCCAAAATGTCACTAGTGCTGAAACTGAGAGACACAAAAGACATATGGGAGAATTGCCTAACTCTTCTATCTTCTTATGATTTCCCACCTTCTACACTACCTTTCTTGACCCAATCTTAGTGAGCAAGACAAATTAAACTCCTTCTCAGACATTGTGCTTTTCACTCTTCCGGGTCTCCCTACACACTATGTATTAGCCTGGAATACTGCTCCCATAGTTCCCCTGCTTTCTTCACCTGACTAATTCCAAGTCACCCTTAAGGTTACAGCTCCAATATCACTTTCCCAGGGAAAACACCCCTGCTCCCTCCATGAATTAGGTGCCCCCTCAGCCCAACCAGCTCCCTATCCTTCCATATCTTATGATTGCCTGTTGACTTGTCAGTGACTCAGACTGCTTGGTGCCCATCTTGGCTTCTGTTTGGTTCTTGGCAAAGCCGGGCACATGATTGGCACTCACATACTTGTTAAATGGATGTACAATTTTAAATCAACATCAGTGGTAACCATCAAACTGCCAACACTCTTCAGTTAGCACATCTTCAGCAGCAGCTTAAAATCAGCAGCCTTATCTATACTTCTGAGCCCCGAAAGAAAGTAACCTATGGCAAGTTCAGGAAAAGTGCCAAGATGTTCCGTGACATTAGTCAGCATGCTTAGTTAGAGCTGTTGAAAATTATGTTGGTGAGTAAAACCACTGGCAATCAGGTGAATTTTTGGAATCTAGTCACCTGTCTTTAATAGCAATTAAACACAGCAAAAGAGAACATGTTTTAAAAAAGTAAATACTGCATCAGGTTATTGGTCAGAGAAAATAAAAACAAAGGAACATGCAGGGAAATTTTCAATTCTTGGGCAAAATTAAATGAAACAAACCAAACTAAACAGGAAGAAGAAGTAGACATAATTTTCTATCTAAGGCTATCAGATAGTAGGTATTGGCTTGGTTAAGTGGGAAAAGAAAAGGACACCAAGTGAATTCCTCTGATTCAGTTTCAAGAAAATGTGCTACCCAGAAGAACAGCATCAGTATCACTAAGGAACATGAAAGAAATACAAATTTATGGGCCCAGCTCAGGGTTCCTTAATCAGAACCTCCAGAGGTAGGACCTAGCAATTTTTGCTTTAATGCCCCTGCATGGCATTCTGCCACCTGCTGACATTTGAGAACAGCCTCCTAATTCATCCTGTAACTACAGCAAAATTCTATCTTCACAGTAACAGCATTTAGATAGGTCATCCTGTGTACCAGACCCTGTTCTAAGCTGTGTAGACATTAATTCAAAAAATAATAATACTATTACATTCTCATTCTACAGAGAAGAAAACACATGGACAGTATCATTCTGTCCCAACAAATCTTGGAAACTCCTGATTTTCCTGGAGGAGAAATTACCCTGGAATCTGAGCTTCTGAGCATTAGGTCTCTGCTAAAACCTTTCTCCCTCTTACCAATCTAGATTAAGGGTTGCCTGCCCCCACCCCACACTCATTTCAGAGTTGCTAGTCCTTGAACTTTATACTCAAACCAGGTGCAGGCCTGATCCTGGCTTCTTTTATGGAACTTATCCCATGTCAGGATTCCTATAGCCCAAGAGGTCTCAAAGGGCAGGCCACAGACCTGGGGAGTGGGGCGGGGAGAGTCCATGAGACCCCATCAGGAGGCTCTGGGCTGAAAACTGTTTTTGTAATGATACTAAGGTATATTTGCCTTTTTCACTTTGTTAGCATTGGTGCCAAAGATACAAAGCAACAGCAGGTGAAAGTGCTAGTGCCCTAGCATGAATTAAGGCATTGGGACCAAACTACTTGTAGTACTCTAGCCTCAAGGCCATGCACTCGCAATAAAATAAATAGCAGTTTCACTTAAGAGTGTTCTTAATAGATCAGTAAGCATTATTAATTTTATTAAACCCTGAGTACACATCCTTTTAATATTCTATGATGAAATGGGAGAAATGCATAAAGTACTTTTACATGTGTAAACACGATGGCTATTCACAAGGAAAAGCACTGTGCAACCATATGGGTTGTGAGTTCAACTAGCTGCTTTCTTCATCATATGCAATTTGTACTTGAGTGGAAATCTGACAAAGTACAGCTATGTAGATACAGGCATGTGGCAGGCATTTGGTGAAAATGAATGATCCTACCACTTCAAGAAAAACAACCGACAGTATTTGATGCCAATGATAAAAATCTAGTTTTAAATGAAAATTAGGATTTTATAAAACTGGTATCGGCCACCAAGAGCTTGATGGCTTCCCAGTACTTCAAAGACATTTCCAATGAGATATTTGAGTGATGATATTAAGGAATGTGATCTTTGGCTATTGTGTAATGAAATGTGTCAACATTTGAAAGATCTGCATTAACTCAGTGAACCTTGTATCCTCAAATGCCTAATCCAAGATGTTACAGAATCATACACAGGTTAAAAAAAATCCATTCAAAGTGCAAGCTAGACCAATGGATTTTAACAGAACAGAATATGAAAAGTTCATTGATTCAGTTTCAGATTTCACATTGCAACTAACCTTTAAAAAACTACCACTTGGACTTCCACTGTAATAACAATGCAGAATGTCCACAATTATCTGAAAAGGCTATTCAAATGCTCATTGCTTTCCAACCACATACCTACATAAGTCCGAATTTTCTTCATCTACTTCAACCAATGAAACATATTGCAACAGATTGAATAGAGAAGCAGATATGAAAATCCAGCTGTCTTCTATTAAAACAGACATTAGAGAGATTTGCAAAAACAAATGAACAAAAATTGTTAACATTCTCACTAACTTTTATTTTGGAAGATAAAATTCCTTCTCTTAGATATATATTATTTGTGCTAACACGTAATGATTTTATTATTATTTTTTTTAATGAATTAATATAGGGGTGCCTGGGTGGCTCAGTAGGTTAAACATCTGTCTTCAGCTCAGGTCATGATCTCACAGTTCACAAGTTCAAGCCCCGTCTCAGGCTCTGTGCTGACCGCTCAGAGCCTGCTTCATTTCCTGTGTTTCCCTCTCTCTCTGCCCCTCCCCTGCTTGTGTTCTGTCTCTCTGTCTCTCTGCCTCTGTCTCTCAAAAATAAACTTAAAAACCATTAAAATCTTTTAAAATAAAATGAATCCATTAATAAATATTTCTAAAATCTTCCCAGTTTTAATTTCTAATACTATAAATACCAATAGATATAATTCACATAAACAAAGGTTTTGTAAGATTCTCAATACTTTTGAAGAGTATAATGGGGTTCTGAGACACAAGGTTTAAGCAGTACTTTTCTATAGAACCCTCTGCCTTTCATACAGTTAGTTCTACTCAATATCTCACATTACATCTCTTCCAAAAGTCTTCCTTGGTTTACACCCAACGAACTCTAATCACTTTTACACTCTGTAGCCCCTCATTGTACACACCTTTACACATCTGTAGGCCCAGTTTGAGTATATAAGTAACTATGATGCAGCTCATTAACTAGTATGACTCCGGGCAGGCTCCCTGCTCTAAGCCTCTGTTGACTCATTTGTAAAACAGAGATAATCACAGCATCTGCTTTACTAGGGTTGTTGGGAGATATATGTGTCCCCCTAAAACTCATATGCTTAAGACTTAAACCCCAATGGCTATATTTGGAGTCAGAAAGTAACTAAAGTGAAATGAGATCATGGGGTGGGGCCCTTATCTGATGGGATTAAATTTCTTACAAGAAGAGACATCAGAAAGCCAACTGTCTCTCTTTCTGCCACACGAGGATACTAGGAGAAGGTGGCTGTCTATAAGCCAGAAAAAGAACCCTAACTAGAAAGCCAGACCTTATTGTGAAGTTCTAACCTACAGAATGGTAAGAAAATGAATTTCCCGTTTAAGCCACCCATCCTATGGTATGTTATTATGGCACCTGAGCAGACTAAGGCAAAGGATTAATAGGATTAATAGGATTAAAAGCATTTAGCACAGCTATTGGTATACAATAAGCACTAAAAGTATTGTTATTATCATTACTTATTTAACAAACATTTATTGGGGCGCCTGGGTGGCTTAGTCGGTTAAGCATCCGACTTTCACTTGGGTCATGATCTCACGGTTCGTGGGTTCGAGCCCCGCGTCGGGCTCTGTGCTGACTGCCAGCTCAGATCCTGGAGCCTGTTTCAGTCTGTGACTCCCTCTCTCTCTGACCCTCCCCTGCTCACGCTGTCTCTCTCTCTCTCTCTCTTTTATATATATATAAAACATTAAAAAAAAAAAATACAACAAACATTTATTTAGTATCTACTCCAGTTCCACCAAGGCTCCTGACACCTTGCAGCTTATAGTCTAGGGGAGGAGGGATGGAAAAGCCAACTTTCATCAAATAATTATTCAAAAAAATAGACAATAGTTGTGCTAAATGTTGTGGAAGAAGTCAAGAATGCTAAAAGAAGATATAAAAGGGACACCTATTATAGACTGAAAGGGAACTACACACTAAGGCAGCCATCTTTGAGAAAGTGACACTTATGCTTTCGTCAAAGGATGAAGAGAAGTCTTCCAAGTCTAGATTCCTAAAGAGAAGAGGCCAGGTCTTTCCTTTGTGCAAGACCTGTGAAAGAGTAGAAGAATCTGCTACTTTCATTACTACATATTTTTTCCTGCCTAATTTAAGAAACACTCAAAAGCACAAAGGTGTCTAATTTTTATACGACACTCCTAAACTTAAATGTTTATTCTGGCTTTTGTATGAATGTCCTAAGTTTAGTAGTTTGTTGAGAATTACTAAGAGAAGGAGAATTGCCTTCTGGGGAAATTGAAAAATGACCTTTACAGGCAAAAAAAGCAGACGATAAAAGGGATCAATAAACAAAAGTCCCCAGTTTCCCAATTCAGCTGATTAATGTTACAATCAAAAAGAATTTAATTCATAAGGTCAGATTCTTCGGAGAAGTAAAGACCAGTAGGTGAGAACAAGGACACATGGGAGTCTATGAAAGTAGATTCCAGTCTCACTGTTAAGTGATTTTTCCTGATCAAAGAAAAAAAGCAGTGAAATGCTTTGAAAAATGATCCATAGTGCTGAGAAGCACATTGTCGTGAATATTCTAGTTAAGGCAGCATATTTGAACCACCTGGCCTCGGAAACAAAACATCCTCTTACCACAGGACAGGCCCCAGCAACAAGGAGCCACCAGAAGGATGAAAGGCAGCTATGACTTCCTGTTGGCAGCGATACTTAAAGGGGTGGGGGGTGGGGGGGGGCTCTGAGGCTGTGTGTCAACATAATAAAATATTGAAATGTCTCTCTAACTTTTCCTTAGGCTTTCCCACAGATGTTCTCTGAGAGCAGGACTCCTCAAAAATTCCTTTTCCAAGTCAAGTAGAGTGCAGGCAGATCATGAAATGTACATAGTCTAGTGGGAGGAACTCCTAGCTGGGAGCCAGTGGACCCTGGTACATAACCTCAGTTCATAACTATGAGCAAAATTTGTCACATATCAATGCCCAAAATTCTCCATCTCCTACATACAAACAATGAAGAAAATGTGTTCATGTATAAAGACACTCTGACTTTTTAGAAATAAGAAAGCATTAATTTAGTCAATGCAAGATGTCCAACATACACATGAAAAAGATGACCAACATTACTCATCATTAGGGAAATGTAAATCAAAGCCATAGTGAGAGGGCCACATGGCTGGCCCACATGATAAGTGCATGTGACTCTTGATCTCAGGGTTGTGAGTACAGAGGTTACTGAAAAAATAAAACCCTTGGGGTACCTGGATGGCTCAGTCAGTTAAGCGTTCAACTTCAGCTCAGGTCATGATCTCACGGTTCATGGATTTGAGCCCCATGTCAGGCTCTGTGCTGACAGCTAGCTCAGAGCCTGGAGCCTGCTTTGGATTCTGCATCTCCCTCTCTCTGACCCTCCCCTGCTCACGCTGTGTGTGTGTGTGTATCTTCCTCTCACAGAAATAAATAAAACATTAAAATTTTTTTAAAAATAAAATAAAACCCTTAAAAAAACACCACAATTAGACATCACCTCACACTTGTCAGAATAGCTAAAATCAAAATCATAAGCTACAAGTGCTGGTCAGCATGTGGAGAAAAAGGAACCCTCATGCACTCCCGGGGGGAATGCAAAGTGGTGTAGCCACTGTGGAAAACAGTATGGAGGCTCCTGAAAAAATTAAAAATAGAATTACTATATGACCCAGTAATTCCACTACCGTATATTTACCCAAAAAAATACAAAAATATTAATTTTAAAGAATATATGCACCCCTACATATATTGCACCATTATTTATAACAGCCAAATTATACAAGTGGCCCAAGTGTCCATCAATAGATAAATGAATAAAGTAGAAGTGGTACAAACACACGGATACACACACACACACATATTCATACATAATGGAATATTACTCAACCATACACAATGGAATATTACTCAGCCATAAAAAAGAATAAAATCTTGCCATTTGCAACATGAGTGAATCTAGAGAGTATTATGCTAAGTGAAATAAGTCAGTCAAAAAAAAACAAATACCATATGATTTCACTCATATGTAGAGTTTAAAAAACAAAACAAAGAAAAAAAGAGACAAACCAAAAACCAGACTCTTAAGTATAGAGAATAAACTGCTTGTTATCAGAGGTGGGATGGGTGCGGGGATGGGTGAAATGGGTGAAGGGGGTTAAAAGTACACTTATCGTAGGGCACCTGTGTGGCTCAGTCAGCTAAGCATCTGACTTCAGCTCAGGTCATGTTCTCATGGTTCATGAGTTCAAGCCCCGCGTCGGGCTCTGTGCTGACAGCTGACTCAGAGCCTACAGCCTGTCTTTGGATTCTGGGTCTCCCTCTCTCTCTGACCCTCCCCTACTCACACTGTCTCTATCTCTCAAAAATAAATAAAACATTGAAAAAAATAATTTAAAAAAGTACACTTACCGTGATAAGCACTGAGTAATATATTCAATTGGTCAATCACTATATTGTGCACCTGAAACTAATCTAGCACTGAATGTTAACTAGACTGGAATTAAAATTTTCAAAATATTAGTCAATGCAGTCCCACATTTTAGACCAGCAGTGTATTAGTTTCTTTAATTACATGATGCTTAGCACTGTAATTTATTATATACAGATCTAGAGTAACTCTTCCATTATAGAGATGCAGAAAGTATTTTGAATTAACTAAGAGAATAACCAAAACAAGCTATGACTCAGGTCTCCTTATTCTCACCCTACTGTGTCTCCTCTTATCAGTGTGTTTTTCCAAGGGCTCCTGCACTTTCCTGAACCCTGTGACCAACCCTGCGTGGTGAAGCACTGCAGGGATGTCTTCTTAGCCTGGGTAGCCTCTAGAAATTCAAACACGGTGGTGTTTGTCAAATAGTCCTTCCTGTTTTCCAAGCCAGTGAAGACTTATCTGCTGGGAACATGTCTAAGAGCCTCTTTTTGGAACACAAGCTGGGCTTCTGGTAGTGCCTGATCTCAACCCATGATGTTCTTCATGCTTCTCCCCTTTTCTGTCTCTTCAGCAGGGGCCATACTATGGAGCAAGTCCATTGAGTCTGCTGTAATCTGGAATTGCTTTTTACTTTCAAGTACAAGCACACATAGTGATGACAGCAGAGGAAAGGGTGAAGGGTATATAAACAAGCAAAACACAGGGGTGGGGGGGAGGATTGTTTGAGGAAACTTGTTGGTGTAACTGTCATAGGACTTGCCTAAACAATTATTAAAATGATGGGAGACTAAAAAAAAAAAAAAAAAAAAAGGGGCGCCTGGGTGGCTTAGTCGGTTAAGCGTCCGACTTTCACTTAGGTCATGATCTCGCGGTTCATGGGTTCGAGCCCCGCGTCGGGCTCTGTGCTGACTGCCAGCTCAGAGCCTGGAGCTTGTTTCAGTCTGTGACTCCCTCTCTCTCTGACCCTCCCCTGCTCACGCTGTCTCTCTCTCTCTTAGAAATAAATAAAACATTAAAAAAATAACATAAAAAAAAAAACTAAGTGAATAAATAACTCATTTTTTTTTTATTTCTAGACCTTTATTTCTCTGTGAAAAGGGAAAAAAGGAATAAAATAAAAACGGCACAGTTGACACAAAAAAAACCCCACTGGGGGAGATGGGGAGAAGGGGAGAGGAAGAGGGAGAATGGAGAGCTTTCACTCCATTGTCAGTGAAAGCAAGCGACCATTTTTTACTATCTTCAACTTTACAACTCCCCTCCTTAACCTTTCTTCAATATTCAGGTGAATTTATGTGACTCCCATCCTTTCCTCCCTCCCTCTTACCCCAAAAGAACAAGTGTCACTCACCCAGTATCCGCACCCCAGTCCCTCCTACTTTCCAAGAACCTCAGCCACTTCTCTACCTTCTTTTCAGTCTCTTACTCCCAAAGCTCTCCTTCTCTACAAATACACACTCAAGGCTTGTCCAAATTAAAAAAAAAAAAAAAAAAAAGAACAAAGTAGAGGCACCTGGCTGGCTCAGTTGGTGGAGCATGTGACTCTTGGTCTTGGGGTTACAAATTCGAGCCACATACTGGGTGTAGAGTTTACTTAAAACATAATACATATTTTTAACAAGTGCCATGATCCATCTCTGGCAAGGACTTTCTCCATATCCATCGCACTTTGCATTTGGCCAACCTTTTGAAAGGATTGTCCATACCAGCGGCTCTCAAACTTTAATGTGCAAACAGATCAAGTGAAGAGCACACTAAAATGCAGATTCTATTCGGTAAGTCTGTGGAAGGGCCAGAGATTCTGAATTTCTAACAGGTTCCCTGGTGATGGTGATAGTGCTGGTCTGCAGGCCAAACGCAGAGAAGGAAGTTTCTATACTCAGATTTCACTTCTGCTGTTTCTACTATTAGAATCAACATCCATTTTTAAATGAGCTACCAGGGAAGGGGAACTGCCTGATTCCATTTACACATGTCCTTTGAGTAAGAGCAGTTTGCTCCTGGGGGCCTCAATAAATGTAACACACCCTTATTTACCCTTTCTATATATCCATAAGAACAATGGCAAATAGCATATCAATCCCACATTTTGTACTGGATGACTAACAAAGCTTTTCTTATGAAGAGGAGACCTGTGTGTGTAAAAAAAAACATGCTGAATAGCAAATTAAGTTTTTCCAACAAAGGAAGAAAACATTATTTTACAAATCTGTTCAGTAAGGGTGGGTCAAATTCCTGAAGCCTTATGGACGACAGACAAGAATCATTTCCGCACATTTTAGCTGAAATTTGTAAGAAACTGCCTCACTAAATCACTTCATTTGTGTTTGTTTGTATGGGGCTTTTTTATGTCATTTTGTCTGCTTTGTTTGCCTTGCTTTATTTCTCAATATCATGTAAGCTAAATCCTTCCAACTGCTGGGCATATGTCTCAAAGCTTGCCAAAGAAGGAACCAACAATCATTTCAAAACAGCAAGGAGTCGGGGCGCCTGGGTGGCTCAGTCGGTTAAGCATCCAACTTCAGCTCAGGTCATGATCTCACGGTTCGTGGGTTCAAGCCCTGCGTCGGGCTCTGTGCGGACAGCCAGCTCAGAGCCTGGAGCCTGCTTCGGATTCTGTATCTCCCTCTCTCTCTGACCCTCCCCTGCTCACGCTGTCTCTCTCTCTCTCAGGAATAAAGTTAAAAAAAAAAAAAAAAAAAAACAGCAAGGAGTCACTGGGCTGAAAGCTTGGTGGCCTGTGTACTTTTCTCACAATTTTGCATTGCTCTGTGAACTCTTTCCTTCCCATCTCTAAGTCTGACTCTCATCCAACTCTACCCTCCAATCTATTTACCCAGATGGCAGATAATACAATCTTTGAGTCCTACCAATATCACAGAACACTCCTGAACAAATTACCATCAATTACCATACTGGCGAAATGTCGTGAGTGTCATGTACTAAATTACTTTTGCTGTATTAATTAACAGTTAGGGCACAATAAGTCATTTTAAAATGAGGATTGTTAAGACTCTACCCTAAAAGTCAGAAGGCACTCATAAGGAAAAGAGCATCCATCAATCAGATGGGCTTTTCTTCATCAGCCACAAGTGAGCTCTCAGAATTCACATTCTGTTGTGATTCAGTGACTAAAAACTCATGCCTCCAGCGAGGCTCAGGGTCAGGTTCCCACAATGGCAGTCCCCATGTGATACCCTTCAAGGTTCCCTTCAAGTCTCCAAGACAATGCTCAAACTCCTTAGCCTGGACCATAAGACCCTTCACAGCCTGCAGCTGGACCTGGGCCCCACCCTTCTCTCGCCACCTATACAATCCGTACCTCTCTCTCTCAAGGGCTTTTCTCTTCCCCATCTCCCCGTGGGGCAGTGTAGCAATTAACATCTACTAGATGGTAGTAGATAGCAAATTAATTCATTGCAAATTAGGTTAGATTTCCCCCTTAAAATGAAGGAATTTCAAAGTTTGGACTATCTTTTGTTGTTGTTGGATTTACTCTTTGCATGCTTCTGATCTCTGATGAGTCATTCTACTCACTATTCTTCATTAGGTCTCTTTTTCTCAGATTAAAAAAATTCTAGATTCCCTAATCACAATGACCAAAGTGAACTCAAGTCCATCCATATTTCACTCACTGTCTGTTGGCCTGCTGACTTAAGCCCAGATCAAAGAGGGAACACAAGAAGCCCAGGGTGACTTCATACAGAAATGGATACAAAAGAGGCAGAAAGGCTCTATGTGCCCATCATGGCTGGTCTCCATCTCCTAAAGCTGTGGACTTATCCCAGGGGTGGTAGTGACAGAGGTAAAAGAATACAAATTCACTTTACTGCAGGAAAAGAATTTAAGTGCCCACTCCCATGAAGATGGGCACACAAAGTATATTCTCCTAGTACAGGAACACATTCCTCTATAGACACATATAGCTCAGGAGGGCCAGGATCTTTCAAGAAGTTCTTGTTCCCTTGGGCCACCTGGGTGGCTCAGTCAGTTAACTGGCCCTCTCTTGATTTCGGCTCAAGTCATAATCTCATGGTTTGTGAGTTCAAACCCCACATTAGGCTCTGCGCTGGCAGTGTGCAACCTGCTTGGAATTCTCTCTCTCTCTTCCTCTCTCTCTGCATCCCCCTACTTACTTACTCTCCCTCAAAATAAACAAATAACCATTAAAAAAAATTTTAAGGAAATTCTTGCTTCCATTCTCCTCTGGGGAAAGAGAATGAGATTATACTCCCTTGGCTCCATCTAACTCTTCTGGAAAGATTGGCTCTGGATCTGCTGGCCACCAAGAAGCTATACCTGGTTAGACCCTAGGCAGCCTGAATGCTTAAAAGTCTAAGTAAATGGCAGATCCACTTCCCACATACAACAATCCCTTAGCAGACCTCACAATCCCAAACCCATATAAACAAGTTCTTTTGTACTCCCAAACACTGTAATAATCCCTTTTGCCTTTACCTACTAAATACTACAGGTTATTTCTGAATCTACTGCTGTCTAGTAGCTGTTAATTACTACTCATTTCTGAAAATAAATTCACCCAAGTTCCACAGTCCCCAAAATACTAAGTCTCAGAGTGTCTTCAAGGGGGAAAAAAAATAAACGAAAAATCATAAGGTATAGATAGGTCTCTATCAAAAGGTCAGAGGCTTGAGGCCTTCCCTGGGCTGGACCCAGAGGCTGGAAGTTAGCTGTTCTAGACCTGTAGGCACTGCCAGGAGTAGGTCTCTGTAAACATAGAGCTGCTTGCCACTCTTTTCTATGATGGAAGGGGTGTGTGTGTGTGTGTGTGTGTGTGTGTGTGTGTTGCAGAAACTGAAGAGTCAAGAAAGAGAGTCTTCAATGAACAAAGCAATAATGCCTAAGCAATAGGCCTGTGTGTTGACATGCCAGGACACTGTGCAGCCACCCCCTACCATCTCACAGGATCACATAGCACTCCAGGGAATTCTGGAGTAAGTATATACTTTATTGCCCTTTGTAGTAAGCATGGCTGCCTGAATTCACCCAATGTCCAAGGGTGTTTTCAGTCACCAGTATCATAATCCATAGAAAAGTGAGGCTTACACCCAGTAATTATCTGGAGGTTGCATATTGATTGAATCTGTCCAGTTAACTGGAATGCACATACATACTGAGAGTGAAATATACATGTATGCCACAGCCTAATCTTTACTTTACTCCCAGGCCTCACAATGGAATATCAGGAAAGCAATTATACAACTATAGGATGTAAAACAACTAGAATACTTTGGCCAAAGAAGCGATCAGTGTGAAGTGTGATTGATATACGCATCTCTTGTGTGTTATAATGAAGACAGTCATTTGTTTCAGTGCTGTTTAGAATGCACAGCCATTGTGAAAAAAAAAAATCCTAAACATAAGAAGATGAGAAGAAAACTGTAATTTCTTAGGAACTGGTGCTGGGACTAAAAGTTTAACAATAGAGGAGGTTAAAATGGCACATTTTGAGTTTACAAAAAAAACAAAAACAAAAACAAAAACACCTCAGGCTTGAGGAAATGGGAGAGACGGAGGAAGGAATGGATATGCAGTTTCCTTGGAAACTAAGTGTAATATTATTGCAGCAATAAGCCTCAGGAATCATTGTTTAGAAGGCAAAAATACTGCTCATCTCCTTAAAACTGGACAAGAGTAATTTAGAACCTAAATAATTGTGATCTCTATGAGAATCCTTGGGGAACTCTAAAGACTGCCATAGAGTGGAGGTGCTATGCACAAGCTCATAAATCTACAGAGGAACATGAGAAAGCCTTCCTGTGAGGTTACTGAGAGCAGACGACCACGGTACTGACTGCAGGTACAATTTCCAGAGCATTGATATAAATAGGTGCCACCAGGCAACTCACTCTCCAATCCTCCTTGACCCTTATTCATGTTTTTGAGAATACACCACAGTCCCAGACAAGCAAATTTGCAGGGAAACTGAGCCTCATTTCTCATCCCAGCTCCACTGCTCCCTTGTTCCCTGAACTTGAACACCCCGCTAACCCCAGCGGGCCTCATCTGCAAAACAGAAAAAAATGCCACTTTCTTCTCAGGGTTACTATGCAAATTAAGTGAAGGAAAAAACACCCCAGAAGACTGCCTGGTACACAGCAGAGAAATCATACATGTGAATGACCTTTCTCTTCCCAATGGTCAGTGGGTTTACTTTGACCGGTCCGCCTTCTTTGCACCACAGACAATGCCGATGAACAAAGTAGATTTAGTATGAGAATATATGACAGGAGGTCTTTATAGAGAAACTCATAGGGTATAGCATCTGGTCAGGTCACAGTTGGGGTATGTCGGCACTCTCTATCAGATAGTTAAGAATCAATCCTGCTGGGGTTCCCAGGTGGCTCAGTCGGTTGAGTGTCCAACTTCGGGTCAGGTCATGATCTCCCAGTTCATGGGGGCTCACTGCTCTCAGTGCGTAGCCTGCTCTGGATCCTCTGTCCCACTCTCTCTCTCTCTCTCTCTGCCTTTCCCCCACTCATGCTGTCTGCCTCTCAAAAATAAACAAACATTAAAGAGTCAGTCCTGCTGATTACACACGATGGTGTGTGGCAGAAGAGAACTGAATCCAAACTGTCTGAGTAGAAGCATATTCCTCCATGAACAAGGACAATGGCTGTGTTCTATCCACTGTCCCTAATGCTGACACAATAACTGGAACACAATATATGTTCCATGAAGCACTTGTGGAATTAATACAAAAGGCAGTAGGGTGTTCCAGGAGGTTGTGGGCAAAGCCATCTAGGGATCAGAAATAGAATTTGGAGTGAAAGCACAAATGAAAAATGGACAAAGCAAAAAATGCTTCCCTCCGTGACATGTTCATACATGTACTTAACAAATATTTGCTGAGTCCCTACCATGCTTCATGGAATGTTTTACATGCTTCAGAACAAAACAGACAAAAGCTCTCCTCTCCTGGAGCTTACATTCCAGAGGCCCACAGTTATGTTATGGCACAGAAGCCCCCTTATCCATGGGGGATACATTTCAAGACTCTCAATGGAGGCCTGACACTCTGGATTATAGCCAACTCTCAATATATATGTTTTTCCTATACATACATACCTATGATAAAGTTTAATTTATAAATCAGGCACAATAGATTATTTTGTTTAATGTTTTATTTATTTCTAGGAGAGAGAGAGAGACAGCGTGAGCAGGGGAGGGTCAGAGAGAGAGGGAGTCACAGACTGAAACAGGCTCCAGGCTCTGAGCTGGCAGTGAGCACAGAGTCCAACGCGGGGCTCGAACCCACGAACTGCGAGATCATGACCTAAGCGAAAGTCGGACGCTTAACCGACTAAGCCACCCAGGTGCCCCTGGGCACAATAGATTATTAATAGTAACTACTAATAATAGAACAATTATAACAAGATACTTTAGTAAAAGTTATGTGAATGTGGTTTCTCTCGACATATTTTACTATACTATACTCATCCTTCTTCTTGTGATGGTATAAGATGATAAAATGCCTACATGATGAGATAAAGTGAGGTAAATGATGGAGGCAATGCAATGTAGTGTCAGGCTACTATCAACCTTCTGAATACATGCCATAAGGAGGACCAGCTTCTTGGTGGACTGTGAGTAACTGAAGCCATGGAAAGTGAATCCATGAATAAAGGGGACTACTGTAAAATGACTTATGTGTCTCTTTCCTTCACTTATGTGTGTTTCTCCCATGGAAGGTCCATGTCTTGGTCATCTCTGATTCCTCAGTGGTGGAAATGAGCTAAAGTGAAAAAAAAAAAAAATACACACACACACACACACAGAAGAATATATAAATAGCTACTAAAATGGGTTACTTGGATGGACTCAGAGTGGAGAGCAGGAAGCAAAGTGGCAAGGAGAAATAAGAGAGACTAAACACACAAAACTATAGGTGTAACTTCATATGGACACATACATAAGACCATATGTTGATGCATAGGTATGTATGTTACAATGAACTGGGGTTTCAATAATATATACAACATATTCAATAATATAATATATATAATATATTCAATAATAATAATATATATAGAGACAGTCCTTACTTGTCTCTACCTTCCCAAAATACATATACAACATATATATGATATATGTGTACAAATAGTTATTACTTATTTCTACACCTCCTTCCCCAAAAAAGCATTTCTGAAATTTAGTACAGAAATCAACAATAACATTGAGAATGTAAAAGGTTGAAGGTCTTGCAATGCTGACCATTTTTTAAATAAATAATAATATAATAATATATCAAAGAACTAACTGGATAAAGCAGCTTAAAATAAATCACACAAAATGTTCTCCAGACAAGTCTAAAATAGTAGAGCTAGACCAGTGTGCAGAAAAGTCTCCTGAATTCTCATTATATTATGTCAAGATTGACAGTAACTACTACGTCACTGTCATTCCTTTCTATCCTTCTCCATAATCATATACTGAACAGAGCCCCAGATGGATGGCAGTAGAAGCCCCGGATGGATGGCAGTAGAACCGCACGGCACATGGCAGCGTCTGTAAACACTGTAATAGTCCACATGTGTAGCCTGAGACACCAATACCATAAATACAGACTCCATTTCTCAAAAGACAATTTTGCTCATAGGAAAATAAGTGGCAAGTCAAAATTCAATGACTGAAGTTGTTTTAGGTAATTCATAGGTTGTAAAAAATAATGAGAAGTAAAAAAAAATTATGAGGGTATTACAACTCTCCCATTAAAATGAAAATCTACGTTATAACGTTATGCTCTTCAAATATCATACCAGACTGAAGCATCAAGCAATATATCAAGTGTTCTGTTCCTAAAATATTACTTTGTTTATGTGGAGTGATAACCTTACTTATTAATTTGTTAGTTATCCTTTTAAACCAGAATCATCTCCAATTCTATATGACCATCAAAGTTTATTTTTAACCAGCAATTCATTTGGATAACTAAAATGAAAATCATTGTGAGACACCTGGGTGGCTCAGTCAGTTAAGCATCTGATCTCAGCTCAGGTCACGATCGCATGGTTTGTGGGTTTGAGGGAGGCATCAGGCTCTGCACTGACAGCATGGAGCCTGCTTGGGATTCTCTCTGTCTCCCTCTCTCTCTCTCTGAGCCCTCCCCCCATTTGTGTTTTCTCTCTCTCTCAAAATAAATAAATAAAACTTGGAATAAATAAATTAAAAAATTAAAATAATTACTAAAAAGGCCAGAGGGCATTATATACATACAGACAGACATGCGCACACTCACACACCCATGCCCACATTTCAAGTACAACACCATAAAACAAAAAGCAGAAAATCATACCCCTAAAAAGAAGAGAAATCCCTATGAAGTCATCATTATGTTTTATGAATAGCACTAACGGTTTAGCACATGTATGAGAAATGATCATGCAGCAAGACTCAATCAGCCAGATACTACTTTCATGCTGCAGAAAATATTATGTCCAGACTTGTTCTAGAAAATAACACTGTGTTATTCTTTTATTCTCTCTTACAAGTGGCTGCTCATGGGGCACCTGGGCAGCTCAGTCAGTTAAGCATCTGATTCTTGGTTTCAGCTCAGGTCATGATCTCATGGTTCGTGAGTTCAAGCCCCGCATCTGGCTCTGCACTGACAGTATACAGCCTGCTTAGGATTCATTCTCTTTCCCTCTCTCTCTGACCCTCCTCCACTCACTCTCTCTGCCTCTCTCAAAGTAAATAAACAAACTTAAAACATAAAAATAAAAAAGTGGCTGCTCAGTACACAGAGGACAGTCTGATTTGGGTGCTGAATGGATAAATGATTGCCAATAATCAGATGGCATGATCTTTTGAAAAACCATGGAGCAATTCTAAGGAACACCAATAATTTAAGTGCTAAGCAGTGCTCACCCTAGTGAAAATGCTTATTCCATTTCCATCTTCACACCCAAGGTTCAGAGAAAACAAACAGAGTAAGTATGACACTGGACTCTCAAATTTCTATCAGTAGGATTTGCTGCTAATTCAGGGTGATACTTGACCATGTCATTGGAAAGATTCAACGACTCTTGCAGGTATGAGAAACAAGCTGATTCAAATTTCTGAGTGTTCGTGTCCTGTCATAGCATTAAAATAATCATGCAAATCTGCCTCCAGCTGGTCTCTGATTTGCATTCATTTTTTTTCTGTTTGAAATGATTTATACATACTTGTACTCAATTCTAAATTCTAATCTTAACATTCAGTCTTGGAAGAACAGACATTTACAATATTTGAACTAAATTTACAATATTAATAGCTAGCAATTATTAACATTGTAAGTGTGTGGATGACACCAAACCTGGTTAATAAGCAAACGATCTACATGAGCATTCTCCACAGAACTGAGCACTAACCATATATTTTTGGCTAATGCAAAAAAAAACCTGTCTACCATGGATATTACCTCCTTAACACATATGTGATAAAAGGCACATAAAATATTGCATGTTGATCAAATATAAGAAGACAGGAATGAATTTTCACAAACCCTATGTAATTGAAAAAAATAATAACATTCTGCCCATTACAGTTGTATTTAAGTGGGAAAATTCACACGGTGGAGTTCTTACTTATGCAAAGATCATTCAAGCAAAAATCTAGGAGCCATCAGAAGGTAGCTCAGATCTTTCAGGAGACTGAAAGACAGGCAGTTCCTAGATTCTACTTCCCCTGAAATTCAACCCACGCCTGATAAATTCCGTCTTAAATCAAAACTCAATCAACACTCGCAACAACAATAATAGCTATTATATTTTCAGTGTTAACTTGATCTAAGACTTTTCTACAGAAACTTAAGCATTAATTCTATTCTACCAAAGAACCCAATGACATAGAAGTTATCTTCATTTTTAAAATGAGGAAACTTGGATCTGAGAAGTAACATGCTGAATGTCACATAACAAATGAAAAGCTAAGTTGAAATTCCAGTTCTACTAATAATACATTAGTACTACCAATACATTCATTAAGTACTTCCTGAATACCTGCTATGTGTTCTAGATCCTGGGGTTCTGCAGGGAACAAAACACAGGCCCTGCACTTACAGAGCTTATATTAAAGTATTTACTACTGCTTGGAAAATAATTAAATAAATAGGGTGCCAGATTATAAAATGTGCTATGAAGAAAAATAAAGCAGGACAAGACTAAAATGGTTTAAAATGAATGAAGGGGCTCCATTTTTATGTAAGTTGGTCCAGGATAGACTCTCTAATAGGAAAATAATAAAAAAATAAGATCCTTTCAAAATCGGTCAGACATGAAGGAAAGTGAAGGAACCATATACATAACCCATTAAAAATTGCTTCAGGCAGGGGCACCTGGGGGGTTTATGTGGTTACACGTCCAACTCTTGATCTCAGGGTCAGAGAATCAAGCCCTGCTTTGGACTCTGCTCTGGGTGCAGAGCCTGCTTTAGATTCTCTCTCTCCCTCTCTCTCTGTCCCTTCCCTCCTTGCTCGCTCTTTCTAAAATAAAAAAAATAAATAAAGACGAAGAAGAATTTTTAACTGCTTCAGGCAGAGGAAACAAGGACAGTGGCCAGAGGCAGGGGCATGATTGACCAAATGAGAGACAGCAAGGAGGAAATTATGGCCACAGTGGAGTGATCAAGGGGCAAATAAGTCCAAGATGAGGTGAGAGATATAAAAGGGGGAAATCACATCATGGAGGGCTTTGCAATGCTTGACTTGAAGTGTTTGGCTTTGACTCTGAAACAAAAGTCCTCTGAGCAGAGAAGGAAGGGAGTTAAGTTGTACTTTTTTTTCTTTTTTGAGAGAGAGAGTGAGCACAGGAAAGGGGCAGAGAGGGAGAGGGAGAATGTTAATCAGTCTCCACGCCCAGTGTAGAGTCCAACACACAACCCGATCTCATGGCCATGAGACCATAACCTGAGCTGCAATCAAGAGTCAGACATTTAACCACTTGAGCCACCCAGGAGCCCCATTAAGCTGTATTTTAAAGGATCCCTATGATTGCTGTGTTAGAAAGCCTCAGGGAACAAGGGCAGAAGCTAGAAGACCAGTTAAGAGATTGTGACAATAATCTAGGCCACAGGTGATGGTGGCTTGGACCAGACGTGAACAAGAGAGATGGTGAGAAAAGATGGTTACTGAGTATATTTGAAAAGATTCACAATTTAAATGTGAACTGTGAAAGACAGAAAGGAGATAAGAATGACTTCAAGAATTTTAACCTTAAATAGAAGGACAAGGGGACATTTACCAAGAAGCCTAGAGAAAATCTATCAGACTTTAAAGTCTATGCTCTCTGGAAATCGCCATATACCAAAATTAGTTTGGAATTCCACTCAGACACACCTTGAGTGCCCAGTCCTGTCCACAAGGCTGGGACACCCCCACATGAAAAGTGGACATTCTAGTACCATGGAGAAGCAGACAGGTATCAGACTGAAGGCTAATTTGTGAGTCCACTGAGCCAAGGGACAGCAAAACCAGCAGAGACAGCCGAAAGGGCAAAAACCACAGCTCAGAAACATGGCACACAGGGATGAAACAACCAAGAGAGGCCAAAAGTGGCAGTAACAGCCAGGGAAGAGGGAAATGATGGCCACACACCAATGAGTGAGAATTAAATCTGCATTGCTCAGTCTGGTCTTCCCTGGCCTGGCCCTTGGAGCCTAAGAAAATTCAGCCTCCAATTCAGCCAGGACTGCTCTGCTGTAAACTTATCTACATGCTCTCTTCCTCAGATATTTGAACAAAGGGTTCCAAAACTCATCCTCCCTTTTCTTGCCTTACCCTGTCTCTCATCTTAATTAAAACTATTGACCTTGACCACTAGTTTTCAAACCAAGCTGTACACCAGGGGATCCTTTAGAAATATAGATTCTTAAACCCACATCAGATATGCTAAACTGGAATTTACAAGGAAGAAAGGCATTTAGTGAGCTTTGGAACATGCCCCCCCCCCAATATCCCCATCATTTCTCAATACACATCAAAGACAGTTACAACTTCTAACTTGAACATGGTCTTGCTTCCTTTCTCCCCATACCATTAGAGTCCCTGAGATCATCCCACGTCTGCTGAGTTCTTATAATTTTTTTTCAAGGAATCAAAGGTAGAATACTTTCCCCAGAAATTATTCATGCTCTTGGATCTAGTGAAGCCCTATTACATCCATCTCCAAGGTCCAATAGGAGACCTTTCTTTCTAAAATCACTTTCTCTAGTGAGAAGGCCAGATATTTCTCTGCTTCTTTACACGCTTTATTCTCCTGTGTGGTTGCTTTGGATACTTTAATTAATGTTTAATCTTCCCGTATTTGTGCCTTGAGGCAGAGCCTATGAAGGGCACAGAGTTCAAAATCATGGCCTCATCACACTGCACAGGTTGAACATTAAATAATCATGACAATTCAAACCAAAGACCAAAACCCCACTCAAAGTGCCAGGAATACAGGGTCAGTTTGTGCAAGCCTTCTCAGCTGAATCTGTAATTTTCTTTTTATTCTCCTACTGTTACACTGGTAGATGACTATTCCTATTCCCTCCTTCCCAGGGAGGGGCCGTATTCTGTGAGAAAATTGCTCCGTCACTCAAGAATGATGAAATCAGTGGAGCAACTCTGGGAGAGAAATGATTACTGAAGGCCTGTTAGGAGACGCCAACAGAGACTCTATATTAACCATCATTCCCTCCGTACCCAGTGATCTAAAAGAAAAAGGAAAGAAGACTTTCAGCTGCTACCATATCTTAGGGAATCATCTGACAGCTTATTTATTAAATGCATTTCAATATTAATTCTCCTCTGCACCATAGCTGACCTTCAAAAAAATTTACAGAGTCTCAAGAACACAAAGCATGAGGGAAAGCTGGAATGGGAAGAAAGCTTCATATAGACTTGTTCTCTCTTGTGCAGTTATGTACCAGATCAGTTACCATTAAATACAACCTTATGTAGCTGATCTTTTAATATAGAACCTAAAACACAGATAAATTAGAACCCAGTTAATTCGGATCCCAATTATTTTTCTCCCTGCACATGTAGGAGCAGAATGCAAATCACACGAATGCATACCAATATGAAGGAATAAGCTCCTTCTCAAATGTGTCCTGGGTCCAAAGCACATTCTGCCTTCTCTGGCCCTATAAAATGAGAACTGCATGAAGAGCAATGACTCTCAAACAGCCAGTATACACCCAATTGCATTTAATCTCCTATGTTTACTAAGTCAAAATGTGGATGGAAAGGCTCTCCCAAAGAGGTTTGCATATAATTCTGTTTTTGATTGTGATAAAATACACATAACACGAAATTTACCATCTTAACTATTTTTGAGTGTACAGTTCAGTATTAAATACATTCACATTGGGCAATCATCACTATCATCTACCTCCAGAACTCTTTTCATCTTGCAAAACTGAAAATCTATACCCAATAAGTAACTCACATCCCCCCCTGTATTTACCTGTTAAGCAGAAAACTCTGCTAACCACAAGAGCTCATTCTTTAAACATTGTGTCAGGTTTCATTCCTACATAGGGTAAAACTAGAGCTATCCTTTTTTTTTATGATTCAAATCATATTTAAGTCCAGTTTATGCATTGTGCTCAGGAAAGAACTGCTATTTTGTTCCAGAAAGTCATGTTGGGCCATCACGTATCCATATGCCAACGTTGATTGGTGTTTGTGTCCTCCAAAAATTCATGTGTTGAAATCTAATCTAATCCCTAATGGGATGGCAGAGCCCTCACGAATTGGATTAGTGCGTTATAAGAAGAGGCCAAACAGTTAGCTCACCCTCTTTCCACCACGTGAGGAGACAACAAGGTTAGTCCATCTGGGCTGCTTAGAACACAGTACCGAAAAGCGGATGGCTGACAGACAACAGGAATTTGTTGAGCATACTGGCACTCTGATCTTGAACTTCACATCCAGAACTGAAAAATAAATTCCTGCTGTCCAAGCAAAGCCCTTCCAATGCAACACAGAGCAGGGACAAAACCGAGAGAGGCAGTGGGTGTTAGTCGCTATCTAGCAAGAAGCCTGCAAGAGGGTGTGGAGGCTCTATTGAGCCTTGTAGCCAGCCCTGGTACACAATGAAGCTCTGCGTCAGTCTTTCTTGTTTCCGAGTCATTAGTTCCAGGGTAGGAAGACATTAGAAAACCTTTCAAGCCACAAACCACATATCTTAGGGAGATGGCTAATTAGAATTCACCCTAAACTGTGACAGAATTAACAGACATTAAATAATCATTATTTATAATTGGAGAATCAAGTCACCCAAGAGAAAAAAGGCAAAGCTCAGAGTGCCTTGGTTAATGTTTAAATCGGAAAACCTAAAGGATAAGTAGTTCTTCAAATGACCAATAACTTATGTTCCCATAGTTCATAACTTAGAAAGTATTCTTTTCTGGGGAAGTGATCTTAAAATTGTGATTGGGGTCTTTCTTCTTAAAAGAGCACACAAAAATGATTTCTTCCACATGTAGCCAAAGTATGGGACACACAGTCTGTCCTGAGTTCTGGAATAGTGGCCAAGAGGTAATATAGCATTTACAGGAGAAAAAGAAACTTTCTTCCTTCTTTTCACAGCGAAGTATACACCTGGAGGAATATTTTTTTTTTTCTTAAATAGTTTATTGTCAGTTAGTTTCCATATAACACCCAGTGCTCATCCCAACAAGTGCCCTCCCCTGGAGGAATATTTTTAAAGGAAACAAAAGTCCGTAATATCTTTGTTTCTCTTTTTCTGTACCATTCTCCCATCTTCTGGTACTTATAAACCCTACAATAATTTTCAACTACCTTAATTTCTCTCCTCTCCCAACTGGGATCCCATCTTGGCCAGGCCAACCCCAAAGGCCTATCCCGCAGGGCAGCTGACCACAAGAGATTCAAAGCAAATGGATCAAACCAATATACAGATGAGCTAAACCTTCATATTTTCTGTTTTACTCTAAAATGATAGCCTTGCAGAGAGAGAGGGCAAGATGGCGGAGAAGTAAGGAGCTCCGTACTTGCACTCGCGCCCATACATCACACAGAAAAGATCTGAAGCCATTGGAAACCTTACAAAACCTGAGAGACTGGGAGAAAAAGGACACAGAATCCACTGAGAAAGCCTTCTAACGTGAGTGCGAACCGGGGAAGATAAAATTGGGCCGGGATCGGAGACTCCAGGGGGGGAGGCGATCCCCCTCTACCCTCTACGGGGAGTGAGAGGGGAAAAGGAGAGAGTCCGAAACAGAAAAACCTCCGCTCGGGGGGGAAAAACCTCCGCTCGGTGCATAGAAAGACCGTACTTGCCAAATACCTGCACACCAGGTCCCCTCGCGCCAACTGGTCCTGGGGGGGGTGCTGAGCACACAAACTGCTTCTTTGTGCCGCTCCTGGAGGTTGGATTTCAGAGCAGCGGCACACCTGCCGCCATTGTAGCTCCCGGGCGGCTGGGGCCCCTGAAAGAGCCACGCTGACACCGGGCGTCCGGTCTCCTAGCTGGCTGGAACTCGAGAGGGAAGGCAAAGAGCTAAAATGATAGCCTTGCAATATGCAGCCTCAAAAAATGCCAAAGAAACTGGAAATAAGACATGAAAACATTCTCATCTGATAGGCTAAAAATGTCACAAAAAGAATAAGACTATCCCAGATGGGAGGGTATGAGAGAACAATAACCTTCAAAAGAACTCCAAGGCCTCGTAAACTGAGTACAGCCTCTTTGGAGCACACTTTGACAATACGTGTACAAAGTCCAAAAAAAAAAAAGAAAAAAAGGACAGCACGGACTGTGAAAGATGTCACTTTTTTTTTAACTTTTTTTTTTAATTTTTTTAATATTTTATTTATTTCTAGGAGAGAGAGAGACAGCGTGAGCAGGGGAGGGTCAGAGAGAGTGGGAGTCACAGACTGAAACAGGCTCCAGGCTCTGAGCTGGCAGTCAGCACAGAGCCCGACGCGGGGCTGGAACCCACGAACCGCGAGATCATGACCTAAGCGAAAGTCGGACGCTTAACCGACAAAGCCACCCAGGCACCCCGAAAGATGTCACTTTTTGCAACAGAGAAAAATCAGTAATTTACTAATTAATGTAAATGCCCAACTAGAGCAGATTATTAAGTAAATAATGGGACTTCCATACAATATAATACATGGATACCATTAAGTAGCACATCATAGAAACACATTTATTGGGATGTAGAAAAGCTTCATCATCTGTTACTAAGAAAAATGGAAGGGTAAACTAGAAAACATACATACTTATTATCTTATATGTGTAATTTTATATTTTAATTTTAGAATTTATATATATTTTATTATATATATACATATATAAAATAAAAATATTAAAAGATATTTCCATAAATTCAAACAGTGTTTAACTGTTGTTTTTTCCTTTCTCCTTGTCTATGATTTTTAGAATTTCTGTACTAACCATAAAACTAACTAGAACATTCTATAATTACTTAAGAAAGGCTATTTTTTTAATTTAATGCAGAACACTAAAAGCAACAACATCAATAGCTCCACTAGAGAAATGGCAAAAGGGAGTGGGAGGCAGATTGTTGGGTCTAATTATGGAGAGTCTGTAAGTGGGAGATTGTAGACTGTCCCTACGTGATATTTGGGATAACACTCTCCAGAAAATGCACACATACACTAACCTCAGTGAATATCTGTTGGGTTAAAAGCAAATAAAATAAATATTTCATCCTTGAAAATACATTCCTACCAATATCCAGTTCCACATTTATACTTTTCCCAAAACATTTGTTCCCTCTACTGTAAGAAATACTGTACATCTTGATGCTTTAGAACACTTGAAATCATGTAAATTATTCCTGGGGAATGTTTAAAAATTCATATTATTTACTCCTGAGAGACCATCATAACATCTTTCCAGATTGCACCAGACTATTCTGTGCAGCTAGGATTTTAATTTCTAAGTTGCAACGGCAATGCTTTGTGCTACGATCAATAAAAGGAAATGAACTACTGTGGTTTGTCTGCCTTTTACTAGACCACCCCCCAACACTATTCACAGTCCTGAGTGTATCAAAACTCCATTTGTAAACTAAACTAGCTTGTCTGATACATAAACAAAGCTACACCGTGTATAGTACAAACCACACTCATGGCTTTTTCTCAGCACCACAGACAGGTCTCTCTTCCTGGGCCAGATCCCTATCAGTGAAGAGATAAACAGGCAAGTAATGAACCAGGCTCTACAGAAGGTTTATACAGACCTGTGAAATAATTTCTTTTCTAAACATTTTTCTCTTCTCTCTCCAGCAGTACAGTTTATTAATCAGTATTATCTGCATAAAAATAAAATAAAACAAAAGCTCTGGAGATAGATGCCCACATTTTTCAATCAAATATTTTTTTTATTTCATTCTGAGTCCATAAAATCAGTCTTGGTATTGCTAAACATCATCCTTTTTCCTTCCTAATTTGTTTATTTACTCCTATTCCTTAACCTTTAAAATTATGATACCAATTTCTAAATTTGCCTTACTCTCCTTATTATGGGCTTGATGTAACTATACAATTTGAATATGGTATGTAAAAATTGCTGATATATTAAATTTCAAAATCCATCTGATTTGTGAATTGCATAACTGACCAAGCAATTGACGGCTGGGCTAAGAATACCTGGAACCAAGGCTTAGAAATCCTAGATAATCATAAATATTTTTAGATGTCTATGTAAGGGGTATATAAAATAAAAATGGAATATTTTCAAAGTTTAGGATCCCTCCAATGTCTGTAAAGCTGTCATGATTTTAATAGATACCATCTATTAAAAGCCTACTGTGTGCAAGGTGTTGCCGTACTCTGCAGGTTTCGTTTGGTTAAGTGGGGCTGTACTGGAATTCCTCTCCTGGTGTAGAAAGATGACTTACTTAATCCGTGAGCCTCCTACCTCCTCCCTTCTCTCCTTGGAGTGAACTGTCCACAGAACACCAAGGTCTCCTACGCACCTCCCCACCTTCACCTATAGTGCACGTGGAACTGGACAGGTAAGTCTAGGCCCAATACCAGGGGGCCCACTTACTCACAGATATGAGCCTAGAACTAGTGACATTTTGGTTCTCCCTCCATAGGTTCTTTCATATTATTTTTCAATTAGTTCAGAACCTGGGTAGGAGAGTGAGTGTGGCTATTTGGACAGGAAGGAGGATTTTTCAAAGTCCTCAACATCTTGAGCATTTTGCCATGAACCTTAACAGTGTTAAAACGGGCAAAATACATTTGGAGGAATTAGGCTAAGGGTGTGTGGCTTTGAACTTCACTGTGCGTTACTAAGCATGGGCCATAACCATTTTTAACTGTAGCGGCTTGCAAAGCTTGTACTGGACCATGGGACTGGAAATTATAGTGTGCAGCTACCTTTTAGCTGTTACGGCAACGCTGGGTAAAGACCAGATGAATTGTGTACACTATCTCAAATTTTCACAACAAGCTTACTATATTTCAGCAAATCTTAAAATGCCCCTGAATTTAAGACACATCACGATTTTACATAATCAAAAGAAACAAAGGGAGAAAAAACACTGCCAGCTGAACTGGTTCATTGTAAGACACATCCAAGTTTTAGAAATGTTAAAATGTGAAGAAAATCAATGAGTCTTACTCTCAACCAACTACAGTAACATCATTTTTTATTAAAGGAAACTGAAGCTCAAAAAAGAGTGAACTGCCTTTGTATGATCACACATACAGAAAATGGCAAAGTCAGGGTTCAATCCACCCATCTGGTTCCAAAATGCACATTCGTCCAATCCTAACACATGACCCAGAACACTCTATAATTTTTAGGTAGATTACTTGTTTCAAACCTTAAACATTGCATATTTGTAGATCCCTGCAGACTCAGCATTTTTCTCAGCCCTCAGGAGACTCAAATAAAGTGAAATTAGGGCTCTTTTCTCATGGAACTTTCAACCATCTCTTTTGATGACTCAAGAAAGACACATAAATTTTAGGAATAGCTTCTTAAAAGCATATGATTAAGTGTTGAAATACATAGCACTGACTAAAATGCTACAGGTCTTTAGAGTGGAATCAGTTCAGAAGTGGTGAAAAAACCCAAGAAAGAAGAGGGGAATGAGAATGAAAGGAAGCACCCCACTTCTGAGTCAGGATTCAGTCACCTGGGAGGGAATCTAGAATAAAAACTGCCACTTACAGAGCACCTACTAGGCTTGTGCCAGAGTTCCGGCAGCTCTTCAAAACACACAACGTGCTCTCCTGCCTCTAAGTTTAAACACACACTATTCCTCCTGCCTGCACAAGTCTTTCCCTGGCTGTGGACCTGGTTACCTTCTCTTTGTTCTTCACATTGACCATCAGCACCATGTTCTCTGTGACGTCGTAAGTGATCCCCAGACCCAACCGGATTCCCTGGCTAAATGCTAAATGGCCCATCTCTTCTCTTAAATTCTTTGTAGCCCATAATTATTTGTAATTGTTTACTTCAAAGTTCATAACCATTATAGGTATACATCCATTAGACCTGATCATTCCATGATTACAGGGACTTCCAGTTTGCTTACCACTCTAACCCCAGGCCTAACAGATAATAGGAACCCAATAAGATGACTCACAGTTATCTTGAATGAGCATTCACAACCTGATCTCACTTAATCCCCACTACTACACTGTAAGGTAGGTACCATAATTTCTCCCATTTTACCAAATGAAGACAGTGAGGCTTGAAGAGGTCAGTCAACTTAAATCATGTCCCACAACAGAGAACTCAGTCCAGCCAGATGTGCCTCACACCAAAGGCATGTTGTCAACCATTAAGCCACACCCTCCTCCTGCCCCAAAACAAAACCTTGGACGCAGGAATAAAATGCATTTCATGGCACAGAGAGACTTACCTGGCTACAACGGACAATGCATATGGAATAGATTCACATTCAACATTTACTGAGGACCTACTATATGCCAAGCAGTGGGCTGAGCACCTCTGACATGAGTTATCGTATTTATTCTCACAATTACCCCATGGTTTGGATTTAGTATCTTTGCAATGGAGAAATAGACTCAGACAGTCTAAGAAGCATGCCCACCCACACAGCTGGTAAGCAGAAAAGCCAAGGGAGTGAGCTGTAAGTTTAGACAACCATGTACCCACAGGGGATTTTGGACGATTTGGAAGCATACTTTTTGGGGAAAAAAAATTTCCTGACCCTTTTCTCCAGGATAAGTGCTGGCTGTCTTTGGCCAGTTGACATTGGCAAATGTCAATTTCCAACAACTTTTTCTGACCAACTCTGATCATTAGTTAAGGGGTTTTGACAAAAGCCTGAAAATTTAACTGAAGCACTAATGGACATTGCCATAATTAAACAGCATTTAGAAAACGCAAACCAACAGAAATTCACAGACTCAGCATTAGGCACTATGTTAAACTGGCATCTGTACAGACTGTGTCCAAATCAAGGGGTGGCCCTTCAAGGCAAATTATGTGGCTCATTGCTGGGGCAAGCCAGAGTTGGAAGAGCCAAATTACAGATCAGCTCCTCAGTAAAATTGAATTTGACACCTCTTTCCTCAGGAGATTGGGAATTATCTTCCCAACATGCACTTTAGAACATCAATGTCAGCCCATCTGCTATATAAATTTAGATCTCAATACAGTATGTAAAGCATCTTTCTGCTGTGGTCATTAGCAGAGAGAAAAACCTCCAAAGGTCCCATCATTAAATGAAGACCCACAGCATCTGTTCCAGCCTCTAGGGAACCTGTCATTTGTTCTGCGGCTCTTGGTAAAGGACTGAGAGGAGGTAGCTGGGAAGGAACAGTGTAATGGAAGGTCAGCAGTCCTAGATGCAGGCTCCACTCTGCTGTTCCTAACTCCGTGACTTTGGTGAAATTATACACACACACACACACATATATATCAGGACTGCAAAGAATAGTTAAGATCTGTTAGCTCAGGCACTTTACCAGTATTTGAATCTTTTTAATAACTTCACTGCTAAGTGCTGATGTCATTTATGCTTTACACTCAGGTGATGAAGAAATCATGACTTCCATTACCTCTCTAGTGCTCTATAACTTCAGAGAACCTTGGAGAAGGAATTATGATACAAGCATTGAAGACTGAAGAGAACCTGAAACCTGAAAAACAACTAACTCTTAACAATACTGGAGAACAAGAAGAGTGCACTAGCCCATCTTTATGGAAAGATTTATCACTTATTCATCAAGGTTAAGTAATCATGTAACGTTCCAAAAACTAAAAAGTAAAAGAAGTCCTTGATACAAGTGGCTTTTCTTTAGAGAAAGAAAAAAAAAAAAAAAACCTCTTAAGATGTTGAAATCATGTTTTCTGCACACAAGGTCTGGCCATAGAGAAAAAGATACATAAGGTACATAGCCTACATATAACAAATAAAATTGATTATATAGCAATTGCTACTCTAATTGTGGTTGTGCACTGGTGAAGATCTGCAAATTATTATCAGGCTGCAAAGAGATGGGAGCTTACACCAGATATATAAATCAGCCTTTGTCACAAAGCATGCTGTTTGCTCTGGTTGACTTTGTGTGTGCCTGCGTGCGCACCACAACTTTCTCAGTAAAGGAAGCAGTGCATTGATATACATTGTGACGCAAGCCCCCTACCTTGGCCCAAATGGTAATAAACGGTTCACAGACTGGCTGCTTCCTGGAGCGCTGTAAAGAGAAAGAGGGCTGGCATTTCCCAACAGGACTCTAATGAACTTGTGACAGCTCTTTCTTCATTCTGTGTCACATAACTCCCCAAAACTTCCCAGAACAGGCACATCCACTGTCATATTCAGGGGCTGATGCACTGTCTCACTAGACTACTGTAGAGCCTCAGCAGGTCTCCCTGGCTTCCAACTATTCTGACACGCACCCAAACAGGCCTCACACTGCTACAGGAATCTTCTTGAAACATATCTAAACATTCACTCCTCTGCTTAAAATCCTCTGAGGGGTCCCGAGTGCCTACTGTAGTAGCATTAACCTTTTGAGTTTAATCACCAACCATTCTCTGCCACCCCTCAATCCCTGGGATTATTAGTCATTCCCAAAACACATATACTTTCATCCGTCTGTGCTTTAAACTCACACAGTTTCCTCTGCTTGGAATACTCTTTCCCTTCTATCCACCTATAAACTCCCATTCCTCCTTTAACAGCCAGTTCAGAAAATACCTGCTCTAGGAGTCTCATCAACTATCCCAGAAAGAACTACATACTCAGACCCTCTCTGGGAAGCAGTTTAATGCCATGATAAAAGGGCAGGCTCTGGAACTTGACTCCACAACTCCTGTCTGTATAACCTTGGGCAAAGTTATTTAACATCTTTGTGCCTCAATTTCCCTGTCTGTCTGTTTTCTCCAACATATTATAAACTTTGAAAAGGTAGACATAGGGGGCACCTGGGTGGCTCAGAGGGCTAAGTGGCTGACTTTTGGTTTTGGCTCACGTCATGACCTCACAGTTCATGAGACTGACCCCCACACTGGGTTCTATGCTGATGGTGCGGAATCTGCTTGGGATTCTCTCTCTCTCCCTCTCTCATTGTCTGTCTCCTTCTCTTTCTCTCTTAATCTCTCAAAATAAATAAACCTTTTTTTTTTTTTTAAAGGTAGACATTTCCTGGGTTTTATTTACCTTTTTATCTCTATTTAGCACCATGTCTGGCATGGAAGGCACTAAACAAAATGGGTTGTGCAGTAAATGCAGAAAGCTACAGATGGGGGAAGCCAGAAACAGGCTGACTCCAGGCATTGTCCATGGCTCAGAAAAGAACTCCAGGCCTAAATTCCCTAACATAACTCACCACAACTACAGAAAGAGCCACCACCTCTGACTTAGACTATTCTACTCTCTGTCCCCTGGGAAGTGTCTGCACTCTCCCATCTTCACTCTTGTTCCCTAAAAAAAAAAAAAAAAAAAAGAAGCAGCAGCTCCCTGCCCCTCCATTATGACTCATCCCTGCTCAAACCACACAGGAGGCTGAAACCTGCCAGGTGGTAGGACCCAAGTACCTGCCAGCAAAGGGCCTCACTGGGGTTCCCGACTCAGCCACTCAACAGCTTGGTGATCTTAGGCAAACTCATAAACATCATCCTATTTTCTCGTCCATACATGTGGACACCATTCCCCCCAGTTGTTAAGGAGAATAAGCAAGCAACACAAGAGTATATAGTTTATATTATAAAGCACTAGGTAAATATCAAGGGCTATTATTAGATATTAGTAGAAGCTACTAATTATCAGGTACTTACTTACTCACAGGCAGGCACTGTGCTAAGTGCTTTGTAAGTTATCTTATTTAATCCTCCTAAGCAATGCAGTAGCTACTATTATTCCGGCACTAATTAAGGTACCTGTAAGCAAGAACGGCTGATTCTGCCCAGCTTAAGCTGTTGTTTTGTTTTGTTTTAAGAGAAGTAGAGAAGAAGAAATGGGGAATGAGTTTTGTTTGTTTGTTTGTTTGTTTGTTTGAAGATACTGGAGTTGTTCAACCAACTAATCCATCCCTAAGCATCCAGGTCAGGCTGGCTGAGGACGAAGGGCAACCCCAAGAACTGGAGTAGCAGGAACTGATGTACCTACTCTCCGGACTGTAGCTATAATGGTGCCTCAACACCAAGGGTCCCTCTCTCTGTATTTCAAATTTCTAGGCTAGCGAAGCTATCTGGCCTGATTCAAACAGTTACTATGGCCAGGGAGCAGAACTACATTGCACAGATCCCCTACCATTGCTGAGAAGGGGGAATTATTTAGTAAGCCAGAAAGACACTATCAAAGGGGCCTACTAGGCTCCATTTTATAAGTGAAGACTCTGATTTTTGAATTTGTTTTAAGTTTACTTATTTATTTTGAGAGAGAGAGCATGAGTGGGTTAGGGGCAGAGAGAGAGAGGAAGAGAGAGAGAATTCCAGGAAGGCTTCACACCATCAGCACAGAGCCTGATGTGGGGCTCAAACTCACAAACCATGAAATCATGATCTCAGCTGAGATCAAGAGTCAGATGCTTAACTGACTGAGCCACCCAGCTGTCCCAAGACTCTGATTTTTGGACTCATGTCTGCCCAAGGTCCTGTGGCTTGTAATTGGTGGAGTCAGGAGTCAAAACGAGTCAGAGCAAGAATTCTGAAACTCCTCATTACCTATTTTCCAATAAAACGGGTCTAGTAAATAGCCTCATGAATATTTTCACTAAGTTGTCAAAAATAAATAAGGATTCCTTCTTCATTACCTTCAGTGACCGTCTGCTCAGTGGTTATGTGCCAGCCTCTGTAGCCACCCCACCAAAACTTCAATTCTGCCTCCTCCGTTATCTGGCGATGTGACTTTGAACAGGTTGCACAACTTCTTTGGGCCTCTTTGTGGGTTGCTATGAGGATTAAGGGTAATAATATATGTAAAGCATTTAAAACCATGCATAGGGCAAAAGATCTAGAATGGCAGACATCATACTGAAGAGGAACAAAGTTAGAGGAATCATACCAACTGATTTCAAAATTTACAATAAAGCTACAGTAATTAAAAGAGCATGATACTGATGAAAGAAGAGACATTAGATCAAAGGAACAGAATAGAGTCTAGAAACAGATCCACACAAATTTGAGTCAAGTGATCTTTGACAAAGGAGCAAAAGCAATTCAATGGAGAAAGGGTGGTCTTTTCAACAAATGCTGCTGGAACAACTAGATGTTCAAATGTAAAGAAGGAGGAGGAGAAAGGGGGGAGGAGGAGGGAAAGGAGAAGAGGAGGAGGGGAAGGGGGAGAAGGAAGAGAAAGAAGAGGAGGAAGAGGAAACGCAGCAGCAGCTAAATACAAACTTTACATTGCTCACAAAAATTAACTCAAAATGGATCACAGACCTAAATGTAAAATGCAAAATAATAAAACTTTTAGAAGAGAACAAAGGAAAATATCTAGGTTATCATGGGTTTGGAGATGGATTTTAGAGACAACACCAAAAGCATGACCTAAGTTAGACTTTATTAGGATTAAAAATGCCTGCTCTAGGGGCACCTGGGTGGTTCAGTTGGTTAACCCAATTCTTGACTTGGGCTCAAGTCATGATCTCACAGTTCATGAGTTGGAGCCCCAAGTCAGGCTCTGTGCTGTCAGCCCATCCCCTACTCGTGCTCGCTCTCTCGCTCTCTCTTTCTCTCTCTCTCAAAATAAATAAATAAACCTAAAAAAATAAATAAATAAAATAACTAAAAATACCTGTTAGGCAAAAGACACTGTTAAAAGAATAAAAAGATAATCCACAGAAGGCTGCAAATATTTGTAAACACATATCTGACAAAAAAGGACTTGTATCCAAAGAATTCATAAAACTTAAGAACAAGGAAGCTCAATTAAAAACGGATGAGAGATCTGAGCAGAGATTTCACCAAAAAAAAAAAATATATAGATAGATAGATAGATAGATAGGAAATAAGAATATGAAAAAATATTTATCATTTGTTATCAGGGATTTACAAACTAAAACATCAATGAGATACCACTACATACACATTAGACTTGTGAAAATAAAGGGGAAAAATGACCATGACAGTTGCTGGTGAGGAAACAGGGCAACAGTAACTCTCATTCTTCACTGGTAGGAATGCAAATGGCAGAGCCAATTTGGAACACAGATTGATGATTCCTTACAAAGGTAAATAAATAATCTTCGTACACAATCCATCAATCTCACTCCTAGGTTTTTATCCACCTTATTTCAGAACAATGTCCACACCAAAACCTGATGTAAATGTTATAGCAGCTTTATTCATAATTGCTAGAAAGACAGAAACAGTCAAGATGTCCTTAAATGGGTGAATGAATAAACAAACTGGAGTATATTCATACAATTGAATATTACTTAATAATAAAAGGAAATGAGCTATCAAGCCATGAAAAGACATCAGTAACTCTTAAATGTGTATGCTAAGTGAAAGAAATCAATCTGAAAAGGCTCCATACTGTATTATTGCAATTATGTGATATGATTGAAAAGACAAAACTATAGAGACAGTTAAAGAGTCAATAGTTTCTAGGCACTGGGGGAGGATTAAATAGATTAACGGGTGAAACAGAGCTTTTAGCATAATGTTAAATATACGTAAACTTAAAAACTCATTTGGATGATCAGGCAGATCTCAGGATGATATGCAGAATGTGACAGAGCAATCTAACTATATTACAAATATATGAAACAACCTTACTAAAGAGTGAGGAAAATAGGTACTACCTAAGTGACTTTAGAAATTAAGAGATTGTAAAAGTAAAGGCAAAAGAAAACATACATAAGCAATGTACTCTAGTTGATAAAGCTATTTCCATGAGGATATGGGTTAACAATCTGGATAGTGGTATACATGTGTACTGGATTGAACAATGAAGTAAATGCACGGTAAGTGGAGGGACTTTCATCACTGCTGGAGCAGGAGATTAGAGATAAGCCAGGGAGAAGGCTAGAACTGTTCATGTGGTAACTGATCAGAGCTGAAGACATTAGTATGAACTGTACTTAGCTTATTACAGATAAAGGTGGTTAAATGTAAATACAGTTATAAATTAGCGTACACGCATATATTTCTCTGCTCTGACAGCTGAGAGGGCCTACAAGCGACAGCACCCTTGTAGCAACAAGCACACCCGGAGCTCAGACCTTGGTTTCTGATACCATCCTCCAATAAAAGAAACCAGGGATCCTTGGAGAAATGACTGATTGTAGGAATGGGTCAGGAGATGCACAAGATGAGCCTTGAAAACCCTGTAGTGCCAGAAACTAAGAAAGTGCTCAGAGACAACAGCAACAAAACTCACAACGATGCAGGAATGTTAAAGGGACAGAAAGGCCAGCTAAAAGAGCTCCCAGTGGCCAAATCTCATAAAATTTGAGCAACCAAAATTAAGCAGTATTTTGTTATTACCCACAGTACAAAATAAATCTCCATGAATCCATATTGATATAAGTAAATGAATAAATATATGATCAAAAAGAGACAAATTTCCTGTGCATAAATGCAAAAACATTGTGCAGATACTCTGCTTTCCAGGGTGTGAAGCAATATCTCCCCACTCCTTAAGTGTATATAATGGCTTTCTTTCAAGAGCACAAGGATATGGATACATGGAGGGTAGTAACTTCACAGGGAGGAAACCAGTCAAACACTACTTCAGCTGTGCGATAAATGTCAGCATCAACCATGTTAAGGCATGGTTTTTGTTTATTTATTTGTGTGAGAGAGAGAGTGTGTGTGTGTGCATGTGCACAAGTAGGGAAAAGGCAGAGAGAGAAAGGGACAGAGAATCCCAAACAGGCTCCATGCTCAACGTGGGACCTAATTCAGGGCTCACTGTCTGATGCGAGTTCCTGACCTGAGCCAATATCAAGAGTTGGACGCTTAAACGACTGAACCACCCAGGTGCCCCAATACATCATGTTGACAGTATGTGCCCTTGATATGATGTGATGACAATGGAACTTTATTTCTGTGGTCTTCCTCTCAAAAATGCATAACCCCATTATAGTCATGAGAAAACCTCAGAAAAATTCCAGTAGAGAGACATTCCACAAAACACCTCACCAGCGCTCCTCAAAATTGCCAAGGTCATCAAAACCAAGGCAAGTCTGAGAAACAGTCGCAGCCAAGAGCAGCTTAAGGAGGGGTGAGAACTAATGTAATGTGGTACCTTGGATGGATGCTGGAACGGAAAAAGGACATTAGGTCAAAACTTTAAAAATCTGTATAAAGCATAGGCTCTAGTTAATAATCATGTATCAGTATTGGTTCAGTAATTGTAACAAACATGCCACACTAATCTATGTTAATAATAGAGAAAACTAGATGCAGGGTATATAAGAACTCTGTGTACTGTCTGCACAGTTTTTCTGTAAATCTAAAACTGCTCTAAAACACAAATTTCAGTAAAACAAACAAAAATAAGCCATACCTGGAACACAGTAATGCTATATAATTATTAGTTAAAATGACGGTGGTAGTTGTATTCATGGATCCAGGGGAGGGAAAAGGGGGGAAGAGAAGACTTGCTAAGTGAATCCTTTATGTGCTTCCTGTACAAATTTAGGTTTACAGGCCCAAAAAATAAAGTGTCACTATACTGGTTGCCAAGCAACAACCACTCCCAAACCCTGTACCTCCGACCAGGAATAGCACTGCAGTAGCTCTCAGAATTAACACTGGTCGCCTTCTAGGAAATAGAAGCTCCTTCATTCCCACAATTAAAAGGCAGGTCACCTCATACATCCTCCAAGGCTGACAACAAAATAAATAAATGAAAAGACTGGTAGAAATGTAAATATTTCAATAAAGAATGCTTTGTAATCGGAAGGAACTTGAGACCTGAGGTCAAGGAGCTGACCCCACACAGCAGCTGCCGGTTGACCTAGAAAACCCAGAAGTCAGAATGGTGGTTTTTGTTAAATGGCAGCACTGCCTGATGTATTGAGAGTGAAAAACGGCTTATCTGCAGCCACACTTAAACCAAGTTACAGAGGCAAAGGAGAAGAGCAGACTGGATGTGCAGCACTTCAAAGGTGCATGCTGCTCCAGGAAGTGTAAAAAAGCCCCAGGGTTACAATCACATTTCATTAATGAAATACAAGCAAGCAGGGACTATGCATAATTTACAATAGGAGTTTCCAGACACTAATCTTCCCCATGCCTGGCTGCCCAGAAGAGTGTTGTGATGTTCAGAACACACCTTGAGAGTGGAAGCTGAGACACAAAGTAGCCTCTTCAATGCAGTGAGCTTCTGGGGACTCCAAGAAGTAACCAGTTCTTCCCAGGTACTGCTGCTTTAAGAGTGACGGCACTGCCCTCTAGTGGGAGAGAAAGGGCCCTGCATGCAGGGTGTGAACCTGTGCACAATACCTCACTGAGCTGGTCACCACGGGTTCAGTTCATATACAGTAAACTTGGTTCCTGCTTCCTGTTTTCCCCTTTTCATAACCCTAGTGGTGTTCCAAGAGAACTGTCCACCCACATGGCACAAGAAAATTCCTAGAGGAAATGAACAGATCCATTTTCAGGTAGACCGGAACAGGTTCAGCTTTCCTTCTCTTCTGATTGGCGTCTGCCTGAGTTTATAGCTCATTCTCAACACTGAAAATGCCAATCTGACTGCAGACCACATACTGACATCTCCTGACCTCTAAGACAGACCGAGCCAACTCACTAAGTCAGTAGTAAAGGTGTAAAAGAACACACCGAATGGGGAAAATGTTGCCCATTTCCAAGGGGCTCACCTTTGGATAAACATCAAAAAGGATTTCAATAAACCATTCTCTCACACCCAGCACCCAGAGCATCAGGCACAGGAAAATGAGAAGCAAAGGTGCTCAGAGTCAATGGCCTGGTACACAATATGACTGTCCCCATCTGGGTTACCTCATTAGAAGGCAAAATAAAGTCACTCAAAGAAAGCTGTGTTTACAGTTTTAAGCAAAATATAGTTTCTTTTTAAAAGTTAGCAATGCAGGAACATCTGGGTGGCTCAGTTGGTTAAGTGTCAGACTGCTGATTTCAGCTCAGGTCATGGTCTCACAGTTCGTGAATTCCAGCCCTGTGTCAGGCTCTGCACTCACAGTGCAAAACCTGCTTGGGATTCTCTCTCTCTCTCTCTCTGCCCCTCCCCTGCTTGCTCTCTCTCTCTCTTAAAATAAACTTTAAAAAATCAAAATCAAATAATAAAAGTTAGAACATAGAACAAGCTATACCAACAACAAAACACAGGAAAGTCTGACTTGAAAAAGCAGGAATGGACCGCCTTCCCTGGACTCATTCCATAGTTGGTTTTTTTTTTTTTTAATTTTTAATATATTTTTGAGAGAGAGAGAGAGAGCAAGAGAGCATGAGCAGGGGAGGGACAGAGAGAGAGGGAAAGAGAGAGACCCCAAGCAGGCCCCACACTGTCAGCATTGAGTCCAATGATGGACTTGAGCTCAGGAACTGTGAGATCATGACCTGAGCCAAAGCCAAGAGTCTGACGCTTAACAGACTGAGCCACCCAGGTGTCCCTCTCATTCCATGTTTTATTGAAGTGAGTGAGAAATATGCCTGATTACAATCCCTTCCCACAAACAGGTTTTCTAGCTGAGAGCAGCCATTGGGTCTAATATGCATGCACAGGCAGGTGAGGCCCTGACATGGGAGCAGTTTCAGGGGCTGATCTGTCTCCCAGGGGCTCACACGTACTCTCTACCCAGCCCAAGTGTATTCGGAGCCCTGAAGAAGCAGGGATGGTATCTGGCTTAGTTGAAATTATTCTGGCAAAAAGGGAAGGACAGGAGGAGGGCATTATCCGTGTCCTCCAAGTACAGGCAAATAACATGCAAATGGACAATGTCCGCAAGAAAAAAATCTCCATAACTGTATTCAGAGGCATGCAAAGTAAAGCAAAGATGCCATATCATCTTCCACCTATCGGGCTGGCAAATCTACAAATAACACATCCATTACTGAAGAAGATCGAAGGAAAGAGACACCAGAAACCATATGAAGGGGAGTATAAACATGTTTTCCCCATTTCTGGAAACCAGATGCATGCCTTTCAAAAATATGCACACCTCAGGATGCCTGGACGGCTCAGTCGGTTAAGTGCCTGACTCTTGATTTTAGCTCTGGTCATTAACTCATGGTTTGTGGGTTTGAGGCCCATGTTGCCGGCTCTATGCTGACAGCAGAGTCTGCTTGGGATTCTTTCTCTGTCTCCCTCTCTGTCCGTCCCCTGCTCTCTCTTTCTCAAAATAAATAAGTAAACATGAAAAAAAAAGTGCACACTTTAAAACCCAGCAATTCCCTTCTGGGAATTCTAAAGAGAGACTTGGGCAAGCTTTCCCAATATGAAGATCTTCTCAAAAGTTTATGAGAAATGATCACATAATAGGACTTAAACTTTTGGGTTCTCATAAATAAGAAAATGAAGAAACAATTCGACTGCCAAAATGCATCCAAGGATCAGGGAACAAGAATTGATGAAACCTCTGGATCTTTTCTTCACTCCTCCAGTGGACACGGTTTATGGCTCATCCATGACTGGAAACTTCTGTACAAAGCTCAGAATAATTTGTCACGTTTCTAGCTTGTTTCAGGGGCTTGGAGTGTTGTTACCAATGTAAATGCTTCTGGCCTGCTGGGGCCTTAGCTCTTGCTGGCGGCCACAGTCAACATCTTCAGCAGATGTGTCCTCCTTGGCACAGGCTGGTTGAAGCCTCAGGCTCAGCCTTGAGAATCGCACAGATGCTTCCCTCTTGGCATTACCAAAGGCTTGGGGGCATTTCAGAAGCGAAGAGAGCCCATCCGCACCCAGGGAGGCGCTTGATAAACAAGCCGGACCCTTTCATCCAGAGGAGCTCCACAAATGTGTGATGTGCCAAAGTCACGTGCCTCATCCCACCAGGTGAGGTCTGTGATAAACATTTGCGCCACGTCTTTAATAACCTGGACAGTAATAAGCCATTGTTAAGGCGATGGCTGTCGGGCTCTTCTAAGAATGGATCAGCCATGCCCTTGGAAAAACAAAAAGCTAGAAGACCAAGTAAACACTGAAGACATGACAATGACAAAAAGACATGAATAATAAATGCGTCCAAAAATATGATCTTCCTGGGAGACTTTATTTACACACTCAGCTTTTTTTTTTTTTCCTCTTTCTCTGGCTCTCAAAGAGGATTTAATCCCTCTGACAATTTTTCACTCAGAAAAAGACTAACAAACCCACATTGGGGAGGGAAATACTGTTCCATTAATCGGGTGCAGTATGCCTCATGAATCATTATAGACATAAATTTCTGCCTTGAGTAGCCAAGAAGGAGCACTGAAGTGGGAGTCAAGACACCTGGATTCTCATAACCTTGAATATCAAAATCTGGCTCTGTGACCTTGGGGGTCAGTTTGCCTTTCTGAGTTCTGAATTTATTCTCTATGTAAAAGAAAAGCAAATGCCGGGGATCCTTTAGAAGAGGCATGTGGGATAAGAGATGAAGCAGGGCTCCCAGTACCCCCATCACATTAGCCTTGACTATTTCTGAGCCCATGGACCTGACCTCCAACAGCCAGCCCCTGCACCTCCTTGCCAGAGGCTCTCTGGCCAGCAGATCTTCCACCACTCAGATGGGATACTTTGGAAGTGCTCATGCTACACTACATGCCAGACTTCTCTGGTGGGTTATGTGCCAGCTGCCACAGGGATTGCTAGCTTGCCAACACCATGTTTGCCTTTCTCTCCTGTCTCATTCCCAACTCCCTCATCAGTGTTTCCTGGGATCATCTCTCATTAAATTATGTGCCCTGGAAATCTCGGGGTCTGCTTCTGTGGGAACTCAAACTAGAACAGGAGGTTCTAGCTTTCCTACTAGGGGCTTATCGTCTTTTTAAATGGCCTGCCTTTATATGGCTAATCCTTCCTTGTGATGTAGGGAGTAGGCAATTTTCTCCAGGAGACTAAGTGGAGTGTCAATGTTTGAAAGTGACACAGCATGGCATTCGTATCTCCCTGCCAATGTATCAAGGCAGCTCCTGAGGGCTCTCCCTGATTCCTAGAATCACCAGCAAAGGCTGAGGCAGTGATCTAAATGCATCTCCCCTCTCCACATCAGAACTCAAGACCACAACCCCACTTCCTATAGGATAGGGTTTACCGAAGTGCTACTGCACACTTAGAAAAGGGCTCAAACATTGCATAGGTGACTCAGTCAGTTGAGTATCTTGACTCTTGGTTTCAGTTCAGGTCATGATCTCATGGTTAGTGAGTTCAAGTCCACGTCGAGCTCACATGAAGCCTGCTTGGGGTTCTCTCTCTGCCCCTCCCCCACTCACAGTATCTCTGTCTCTCTCAATTAAATAAATAAACTTTAAAGAAGAAGGAAAGAAGGAGGGAGGGAGGAAGGGCTCGAATGCCAGGAATGTCAGGATGTGAAGCAGGCAGAGAGGGAGTTGTGCATGAAGATTCAAGGCCTGACTGCTCCTTTTCAGAGTTCAAGTGGCTGAAAGAACAGGGCTCCAGCCTGGCATATGACAAAGGTGCAAAAACACCCAGCTCCACAGAGACCTAGATGACCTCAGGCTTTGCAGAAACAGGGTCAACTGCAGCCAAGACCTGCTGAAACAGCCACTTCTGGGTCCGAGCCTGCTACACACACAGGCTGCCTCAGGCATCTCTGGAAGAATCTGAGCACCCCGTCTGAGGTGCTGTCAGGGTCACCACCAGGCAGAACAGGTGGGGGGCCAGCAGTGAGTGCGCGCGGCTCACGCCCTGGTGGTGCTGCGCCGTCCCCACCTCTGCACCCACCTCTGCACGGGCCAGGCTCGCTCCCCGGCAAACCTGCCGGGCCCTGCTCAAGCCAGGCAGGCTGCAAGACACGAGCCCGTCCACGCAAGATCTGAGATCACAAAGAGGTGACAAAGGGAGAATATGCTAAGGAAACACCAGGACAAGAGTTGGGAAGGATCAAAAGGAAAAATGCAATTAATTAGGAGGGAAGAGAGTCTGCTTAGACGGAGACAAGATGAAACCACAGTGCTCATGAATCTCGTATCGCCAAAGGAAGAGTGGGCCTGATTTATCACTGTTGGCTTTACTTGACACCTTAAAGAAGAGAGTGATCAGGAATAAAAGAGAAAAGGTGAAAGGAAAGTTGACATCAACTTAAAAGAAATGTGCCCTTCACACCAAAGCACTCAATGTGAAAGCCAGCCCACCAGGGTGGTGATGGGCAAAGATGCCCTTATAGGTAACATAAAGAGGCTCTTAAATGGGGATGGAAAATGTGACCTTCAGTCCTAGCATATCTTCGAGATAATCCAGCCTGGCCGCCTCATCCTATCAAGGAGGAAGGGCAATCCAGGAATGTGCAAGCTTTACCTGCATCACACTGAAGTCCCCACTCTCCTAATAGAGCTTTTCCCAGCACCGCTGGTGGAGAGAACAAACTCAGGTCATCTTCATGCTCTAGGGAGGACCCCTGTATTTAAGAATGTCACCATATCATCCAGGAAATGTCACCCAATATACCAAATGCCTCCTAAAAGCCCCCCTTTGTTTACAGGTCTGCTTGTAAACTAATAGGAGATGCTAGGCTCCCAGGGAATGTCCTCCTTTCTAGTGCAATATAGAGAGTGACCTTCATGTATGAGCCTTTTTTTTTTTAAATGTTTTATTCATTTTTGAGAGAGAGAGAGACAGACAGAGCGTGAGCAGGGGAGAGGCAGAGAGAGAGGGAGACACAGAATCTGAAGCAGGCTCCAGGCTCTGAGCTGTCAGCACAGAGCCTGACAGGAGGCTCAAACTCTACAAGCTGCAAGATCACGACCTGAGCCAAAGTCTGATGCTTAACCAACTGAGCCACTCAGATGCCCTAAACCTTCTCTTTTAAATGCCTGGACATGGCAGACTAAGACTGACAATGACCTGCTCCTCTCTTTATGTAGCTGAATGGCTTGTGAAGGAAAATCTTGCACGTTCGTCTTTGAAACCTAAGTTATTTGACCATTCTGTGTCAGGCACACAACGATGAAAAAGATTTAGGCCCTACGACCCCACAAACCAGAAAAGCAGAGAGCTTAACCTGCAATCTCTTGGCCATTTAGTGAATGGTCACCAGGTACCACACGCTGTGCTCCAAATTTTACATGAATTATCTGATCTGATTTTTGCCACCACACTACAAGCCAGGCACTGCTATCTCTATTTTATGGATGAAGAAACTGAGGCTTAGAGAAAAAAATCAACTATGGTTCCACTACTAATAAATGGGAGAATCTGGGGATAAAGTCCGCCTGGTTTCAAGGCTTTGCTATCTTACCTCCCACATAAATACATATTTTTATTCATTTAATCAATTCCCACCTTGGAACAGAACAGATTTAAGATGGTGATATATGAAAAAATAGAAAAGCTGCACCAGAACGGGTTTGGGGGATTAGGGAGTGTTCATGAGAGAGAGGACAAGGTATGGCTTGGCTGTCGCTGGGGACTGGAGACATTCTGTGGGAGAGAAAGAATGACATACTTTGCTGTAGCTCAGTGGAAAGCCAGTGTCAGCAGCCTTAAAACACACATGGGGCCTCGAGCTGCCCAAGAAAATGTACTTTGCAAAAAAAGAGCATTGCAATCTCCCAGCAATTGTTTATACATTGTGGGAGTGTCTGAATTCTGAGGGAAGGGAGGGGAAGGCAATAACAGAGAAAGAAATAAAAATATTGGGGGAAAAATTTTAAACATATTTGCCTGAAAGTAGAAAACTGTTTGCCCAAAAGGAGGAAAAACAAATGAAATGTGAAAATGAACCCTCTCCCCACCCAAAAAAAAACCCTCCTAGAGCCCCTCACAACCCTCTCATCTGAACTGTTAGACCATTCTCTGCTCCGGTGATGAGCAGTTGAAATTTTTGCAACCCGAGCTTTGTTACATACCAAAGGAATGCCTTTTAGGAGAAAAGAAATGTTGGGAAAATAAAAATTGCCATTTGCAGTCTCTTGAGGACATCAAGCGTTCCTCTCCAGGGCTCAGTGAGGACACAGATGCACGGGACACAGCGTGCAGCCCATTCCGTGCAGCCTGAGACACAAACACGGCTTCTGTTACTGCAAACATAATGTGAGTTTGTTGTATTCATTTATGAATTTACTGAGCTATTCTGCAGTGAAGTAAGGCAAACATGAATACCCCATGATCCTTTCTCAGCTTGTAAGTAACCATACTAACAAGGCAGAATGGGCTTGCTGATGAGACAGGTATAAACTACATTCCAAATGAGGAAACACTTCAATGAGGAAAGAGTTCAGATTAGAAAAGACTTTGGGGGGCGGGGGGGCGGGGCACTTGGGTGGCTCAGTAGGTTAAGCGTCTGACTTCAGCTCAGGTCATGATCTCATGGTTCATGGGTTCAAGCCCCATATCAGTCTCTATGAGTCAGCTGGGAGCCTGGAGCCTGCTTCAAATTCTGTTGCCCTCTCTCTCTCTGACCCTCCCCTGCTTGTGTTCTCTCTCCCTCTCCCTCTCCCACTCACACTCGCTCGCTCTCTCTCTCTCTCAAAAATATATAAACATTAAAATTTTTTTTAAAAAAGAAAAGACTTTTGGGGGCGAAATGTTACTTATGAAGTTAGAGCAGATCTGAAGGGTACAGAGAGATGATAACAGATCAAGCAAGATAAGGGACTTAGAGTGAATACATACAAGGAAAGAGCAGGGAATCAACACTAAGCACAGGCAGGAGATGAAACCAAAAACTGTCAGTCATTCACTCAACTAGATTTGAAACATTTACCAAGCACCTCCTATGTGTTAAGACACTGCTACACACGCTTGGAATACAGCACCATGGACAAAACAAACTTACTAGTCTCCTGGAGCTCATGTTTTTGTTGAGGGAAGACAGACAATAAAGAAAAGAAATAACCGGTGCAGTATATTAGGAGATGTAAGGACTATAAAGAAACACCAAGTCAAGCACCATGGAGGATATCAAATGCTAGCGAAGGGCAAAGTATGGTTGCAAGTTGTTGGTCCAAGAACACAGACAGTCTTGAATGAGAGATGAAGGCATGTGAACTTGATTTCACAGACACTGAAGAAGCAAGGGAGCTTTTCTGAGAAAATGCTTATAAAAGGCTGGCAGTAAAAGTCAGTGGTCAGTGGAAGTTAGCTACGGGTGGTGGTAGCTAATTCGGGATGAATTTGAGGATACTAAATTGCAGCAGCACATGGGGTCATTAGATGTAGCATTGGATATAGAGAAGCACATAGCAGAGACACCAAGGAAGAGACTGGAAAGTGTATTTCACAGCACATCAGTCTTGCTAAATACTTTCTGAAAAGGTTCCTCCAGGAAAGAAATTTGGGGATGAGGCACGCAACAACCCAACCCCACCTCGCAGCATATTAAAGGTTCTGGGTTGTGCTATAGTTACAACAAACAGAACCATGTTTAAGTCTGTCTAAATCAGCATTTTGCATTCTTTTCCAGGCCAATTAATTTTTTAGGGGTCGAGAAGAGGCAGAATACCTATTAAAACCTGGCAGGATAAACTCTGTGAAATGCTGATCAAGAGGGAAAGTAATAAAACCCTGTAAATTGGAACAGAGGATGGATTCATAAAGGAGAGACAAAGAGCTGACTGACAGGCCATGGCGACCACCTGACTGGGAATGGAGGGGTGTGCAGGAGGAGGGGGCAAAGGAGGAGCGGTCAAAGTCAGAGAGGACAGAAGGATGCCAGGATGCGCTAAAAGAATCCTCAAGAACATCTCAATCAAAAGTTGAGCCACCTTCTGGGAAGATACAATGAATGCTAACTCACCTCTTCTGAAAGCCTCCCATCTGACAGCAATAAAAACAAGGAATTAAGAAAGGGATAATCTTCCTTTTATAAAAAGAAAGAAGTTACGGCTTTAGACAGGCCGTATCCGAGATCACCCACAATCAATGCTGAAGGGACAGAAAAGGACAGCGAATTTTGAAGAAGCAAGGAGAAAGTGTTGTTCTGAATTAAGCCTCATTTAATCAGGCTTGGAATGCAAAGAATATCTTAAATCATTAGTCTTGAAACACACATCTTATCCACTCATGCAGACATATGTAAGTCAAGCATCTCTTTTCTTTGGCTGCTTGGCAGGTTTTCTATCTATATTGACTAAATTGCCTTCCACCTTTCAGATGGCAATAAATTTTTATTTTTTTTTTACAAATAGTTTATTGTCAAATTAGTTTCCACATAACACCCAGTGCTCATCCAGATGGCAATAAATTTTTAAAAAGCAGAGACCAGGAAGTTATTTATGTTTACTGACCACGTTGGCTTAGAGGGCCAACCGTCATGAGCCAGATTATCAATGTTACCTCCTACCCAGAAAGCAAATGTGTAAATTAATCACTTGTAAGTCCACATTGGAAAACAAACACACACACACACACACACACACACAAACTTATATCTAACATAAATTTATTTTCTGATTCCGCACTCAGGAAAATGCATTGAGAAAGAAGATGACTTACACATGTTAAAATTTTAAAGTCCTAATTACACTGTCACATGAAATTTATATTTATGTAATTTTTCAATATATATAGAATTTACTTGCTGACTCATAAATGACATCAATTCCGTGATGTTGTTCAACAGAATTAATGCAGATATACCTATTTAAACAGTCATGTTGTGGTGAATTGGAGTGAGTTTCAAGTCACTAAGTATAACCATAATTTTAATAGAAAAACACACATACACAGTATTTTGACCCAGAGGTATTTGGTAGATGGGTGCTTCTCAAACAGTAATATGAGGAACTTGTTAAGCTGTAGATTCTGATTTAGAAGGTGTGAGGGGAGGTCTGGGATTCCACACCTCTAATCAGCTCCCTGGCATTCACATGCTGCTAGTTCATAGCCCACCTTGAGTAGGAAAGCAATAAACCATCTTCTAGGACTGAGGCTTAAGGGAAGGCAATGTGGTTTGATGAATGAAGCTGGGTGAAAGCAACTCAGTTGTTTTTTCAACTTGCCTGGTGATTCCTGCTTGACCTTCTGGATCAGCACTGCCACTCCTTCGGTCTGGGACGACTGAGTTCAGGATCTGGAGTACCTGAGTGGCTCAGGCAGTTAAACATCCAACTCTTGATTTTGGTTCAGGTCACGATCTCAAGGTTCGTGCTTTCAAATTCTGTGTCACACAGTCGGTATAGGTGCCTGCTTGGGTTCTCTCTCTCTTTCCCTTCTCTCTGCCCCTCCCATGCTCTCTCTCTCAAAATAAACAAACTTATTTTTAAGAAAAAAAAGTTCAGGATCTAAAATCAAATGTGCAAAATGTTAAAGTGCAACTACAAAGGGAAAATATGACACTGTAATAATTGTATTTTTCGGTGCAAGGCTATCTGAGCTGCTAATAATAAAGAGGGAGATTCTTAGGTGGGTGGAGGCTGAGGTCTAAAATTTGGATTTTTATTTTATTTTTTAATGTTTTTATTTATTTCTAGGAGAGAGAGAGACAGCATGAGCAGGGGAGGGTCAGAGAGAGAGGGAGTCACAGACTGAAACAGGCTCCAGGCTCTGAGCTGGCAGTCAGCACAGAGCCCGACGCGGGGCTCAAACCCACGAACCGCGAGATCATGACCTAAGCGAAAGTCGGACGCTTAACCGACTAAGCCACCCAGGCGCCCCTAAAATTTGGATTTTTATAAAAACCCAATGGATTCCTAGGAGCACACAAGTTCTAGACAAGTTCCTGCACAATAAGTATTCTTCTGATTTTGCAAGAAAGAAATTGGAAACTCAGAAGATGCCCAGGTCCACCCAACCTAGGACAGAGCTAAGAATCAAACCCAGGATGTCTTCAGACATCAAGAAAGCAGCTCTTTGCTCTAAATCACATAGCTTGCCAAGGAGACCCCCCCAAACCATTTTGAGTTAACTCGTGTTTGAGAAAAACCATCGATGCCAAGTTTTCAAGAAATACAGATATTAGAACTACAAAGGAGTTTGGTTAACAAAAGTGGGGGTGGATAGAGAAAGAGGAGTGTTGTATTTATTAAAAGAAGTGGTGAGCAGTAGGACCCGGCACAGGCTCGAGGTCCAGATGGAGGGGAGGCCCCACCAGGGAAGGGGGGTCTGTCCCTGTTTTCTTCACTGCCAATGGCAGGCTCCTAGAGCACTACCTAGTCCACGATAGGGACTTAATAAACAGGTAACTGAGCAAATGAATGAACAAGGAAGAGACCAACACACTCCAACATTTGTGGAGCTACTGAGTTCTTACCAGAGGCCAAGCACTATGGATATAAAAATAAATGTCAGACAGTCCCCAGCTGCAAGTGGTCAGGATCTATTTTCCTAATTAATACTTTGGAAAGAGCGTATTCCAAAATACTTTGATTTCTTGCTTACATGACATCTGATGTTCTGATTGCTCCTTCCTCCTCCCATTTCCTTGGCCCCTGAGCAGACGTTAGTGACTTTTTCTCCTTCCTTAAGGAGCATGCTCACCTACCCCCTCATACTGTCCCCAGAAGCCTGCTGCTGTCCCCAGCCCTCAATTCTTAGTGAGGTATCAAAATGAAGTGGCAAAAGCATGGGCTCTGGAGTTGTAAAAGCCTGGTTCATTTACTGAGCATTTCCACATTGTGGACACCGCCCTGAGGCATTATTGTTACCAATCACTCGGTTCCCACGGGTAACTGGGAGATGGCATGACGCAAGTTTGGAGACGAGGGGACTGAGGCGAGCAAAGCTAGTGACTTGGCCAAGATCAACCAGCTAGGAAGTGGCCCAAGCAGCATAAAACCTGGTCAGTCTGACTCGGGAGCCGCCCTCTGAGCTCTAACTCCAACTGCCTCACAGCATAAGGGCTCAAGGACCCCATGGTCCTCAGCACATATCAGAATCACAGTCTTCATCTCCGGCATGTGTTTGGCACCTTAGACTATGTGGCAAAAATCCCACCTGCTTCAGGAGGAACGACACTCTTTCTTTTCAAACAAAAGCTTAATACCTGCTATCAGATAATTGTTTTCCCAAGTTCTTACCTCAACATGAGAGAAAAGCTGAAGTGTAATTTATTGAATTGGTAGAAAAATGTTTATGAACCTTCCAACATAAAGAGGCAAGGGGGAAAAAGCCATAGTGTCTGATATTACATTCCAAAGTAACAGCTTGATTTATTTCTTTTTCATATGTTTTAAACTCTCTTCTGGATATATCTCTTATCACAGGAAAAAATGGGTGCTATAAGTTTATTATACAGCCTTGGGGCGCCTGGGTGGCTTAGTCGGTTAAGCGTCTGACTTTTGCTCAGGTCATGATCTCGCGGTTCGTGGGTTCGGGCCCCGCGTCGGACTCTGTGCTGACTGCCAGCTCAGAGCCTGGAGCCTGTTTCAGTCTGTGACTCCCTCTCTCTCTGACCCTCCCCTGCTCACGCTGTCTCTCTCTCTGTCTCCTAGAAATAAATAAAACATTTAAAAAAAAATTAAAAAAAAAAAAGTTTATTATACAGCCTTATCTGAATACCCCAATTTCAAATACACACATGGACAAACACATACATACATACATGCATACATACATACACATACACACAGACACACACGACTTTGTAAGAAAGTCCAGATTGGGTCCTGGGCAAAGTACCTTTGTGATCACCTAACAAGGCTTTGACAAACGAGTTTGCTAATTGGACTGGCGAGCCACCAGAGAAGAATGGCGCGGTCTACAAGCACTGTAAAAATTCTCCTCGTTTTAAGGACAGAAGACAAGTTAGTGGTATAGAGATTACTTTTTAAATAAATCTAAAGTTAGTTTTAAACTCTTTACTGCCAAGATCCATTTCATTAAGTGCAAAAATAGGTTCCTTCCCACCATCCAGAGAGCCTACCATAAGGGAAGACAGGCTAAGTTAAATTTTCCTAAAAATTTGTTTTAAAAGATATCACTATACACTAGCTTAGGCATCTAATTTCCTTGTGATAAGAAAGTAATCATCTCTCCTTCTCTCTCTGTCTCTCTCTCTCTCTCTCTTCTCTGGCTGCAGGCCAACATTTTCAAACAGAACAAAGCCAAAAGATAAAAGACACAGCATACCCAGGTCTAATCCTCCATGTGAACTGACTCGACGCAGCTCACAGCAATGTGGTCCTCAAACAGATGCAAGATTTAGAAGGAAAAGTCAGGTGTTTAAGGCAGAGCGGTGTGCCTCTCCCAGCTAGTTCTGCCCACTGCACTCACCATCAGCCAAGGCTGGCTGCTATGTCACTGGCTGAAAACACATGCCTTTTCCAGTCTTTAGAGAGACTGTAAGTTTTCTGATAGGGTGTTTAAGGAAGGTCCTTCTCAGTGTTTACTCCCATCTTACTTCTCTCCTGGTGGAGATGGCTAACCGGTTCCCCTTCTCTCCCTTAGCAGGAGATCTTGCCACCCCACTCAGTTAGAGACTCCACCATCGTCCCTCCTTGCAACTGTGGGTGGTCACATATCTTAACTGGGGGGGGGGGGGAGAGAGGGAGATGCCATGTGACTTGGGGGTCCATGTGAAACCACACCTCATGAAAAGGAGACTGTCTCCCCCTCCATCCCCCCGTATACCAACTGTGACCATGTGCACACGAACAACACCCTAGGAGTTGGTGGAGCATCAAGACGAAAGAGACCGTGTTGCTGGAAGACATCTTGGAGATGAACCAATCACCTTTTCTAGACACCCAGCTACATCTATACTATCATGGGAAAGAGAAACAAACTTGTATGTGATTTAAGCCACTGTGTGGTTTTGTTTTTTTGTTTTTTTTGTAAACTCTTTGTTACAACGGCTTAGCTTCTTCTGTGATAAATTCACTATCCTGGACTCTTGTCCCAACAAAGATGGAATTTGCCAACGTTCCCTCCCATCTCCATGTCTGTGCCTTTACGGATACCTGCCCGTTATGGGGTGTCCTCTTCCAGACTAAATGTGTTCACTCTCCAAGGTCCAGGTGTTAACAGATCCCTCTTCCTCAGAACTTCTGCTGGCCTCTTAATCTGAAATTTTACCTCACTGGATACATAGAGCTCAGTCTCGTGAGTATATTCCTTCATGTCCCTGTAGGAAGGGCAATGAAGTATACTAAAAAAGCCTAAGACACTGCATTGCCCGTCTCATGAAGACACGAAGGAATATATCCTTAAATCGTGGTTGTCATGAAGAGACAAAAGCACGTGCTCAAATACCTAACATAATGGGAAGACTCAATTTCGCTTGTTCCTTTCATTTCTGGACAGGAGGAGCTGCATGTTATTTAATTCCCCCAAAACTGTTCTGGAAAAGGGCATATACAAGGGATTTTAACAAATACTATACGTCACAGAGATCCCCAAGTGTGTGTGTGTTTGTTTTTAGGCTCTTTTGCCACAAGGAAACTTGATGCTGATGATCTGCATAAAAGGCAAGCTATCTTTCGTTAGATCTTGACTCCCCTCCCCTGACCTAGGTTCTGTAGGAGATAAGTGACTTGAACACGAGCCTCCCAGGGTTCACAGGGGTACCAAGGAGTTGCGGTTTGCTTCAGGAGTTGGCTGTAAGGAATACCAGACTCTCTCAGTTTAGCATGCCAGTGCTTGGGGCTGCCTCTCAACCTGTCCCAAGGTAGACAAAATAGATGGACATCCAAGTTCATTTCTTCCCTGGTATAGACAAGAGGACCTCTCTCTAAACTGGGAATAGCACAGCTCTTAGAACTTGCCTTGATCCACTGCAGAAATCCCTGACTACACAGGGTGTCTCATTTCAGCATTCTAAAATAGACCATGTTGGCCAATAAAAATGTGCTTTATGCCTGCCACAAAGGAGGCCGGCGTGGTCCCTGGTGACAGCTCAGGAGACAGAGCTGCCAGGAACATCGCAGCATGGGGCAATGAAACCAAATCTCCAAGCTACAAAAATTGCCCCCATCATCCTGGCTTGCATCCAGATTAACTCAAGCCACTAATTATTTCAAGAAATATTTATTGAGTACCTACTACAGGCAAGCCATAGAGTAGACAATAAGAAGTAAGACAGCAACTTGAGGCTTTTAAAGTTCTAAATAAGAGGCAGAAATAAACAGGAAATTTCAATATAATCTAATAAACACTATGTTAAATGAGGACAAGAATTGTGGAGGTGGCTCGAGGTGAGGACAGAAAGGTAAGCAGTGGGCCAGCTGGTTAGCAGGGGCAGCAGGGATGAACCCAATCCTTATCAGACTCCAGGGAGGTGTTGAGCCACCTCTTTTTTTGCCCCTTACCTAGCAAAAGAAAGGCTTTCCTTTTTTCAGCAGCACTGCAAGGGCAGCCAAAAGTGCAAGGGGGCACGGATCGCCCACGGTGTTAATGAAATACCCTGTAAATGCCAAACAGGCAGAATGTAAAATTTCTCTCTGCTCAAGAGATCTTGATGTCTGCTTCCACAGAGCATCAGATTAATCCCTTTCACCATCAAAATCAATAAGAGCTGAGACAAGAGACAAGCAGGGGAAGCATCCATTTCTGCAGTCTGAAAACCAAAATTAGACCAATTATATTGTTCAAGAGCCTAGATTTCATGGTGAGAGGTGCCGTATGAATAAACCAATGATTGATAGATACATCTAACATGAGCACTGTGCAAAGTAGTGAGGAGATAAAGAGGTTCTCTTGTTTGGGGATAGCTTTTGATTTTTTTTTTACAGGTAGGGATTCACATTCTGATTCACATGCTACTCCCTTCCTCTTCTGCTTTGAACTTCCTCTGTCGCTGGTAAAGTGACATGCATGGAATTCCAGAGCTAAAATTATAGAGATCGTCTTGACATTCCCTCGTTTTATGGGTGAAGAATCTGAGGTTTAGAGAAGATAAATGCCTTGCCTCGCTAGTTCATGACAAAACCAGAATTAGAACTCAAGCCCTGAACTCCGTTGAGCGCTTGTCCCACTGACCCACATGGAGCTTAGAAACCTGGACCAGACAAATACTTATTTGGGGAAGATCAATGATTTGCTTAGAGAGCTTTTTCCTTTCATACCCTTCTCTCTCTGAGGGGTTTAAGAGTTTAAAACCTTTCGGCCTGGCTTCCTACAGATATGAAAGCCAAGAAACAAATGTATAAACAGAGAAAAAAAGCCACTGTCACAAATGAGGGTTTTCCCAAAGGACACAATATATGTGCATGTGAAGGTGTGCATTTGTATGTGTTCCTACATGTTTTTACATGTACATGTATGTATGAGTGCTGTGTACATACACACCTGTGTCTGAGAGTTGTGAATATGTGTGTACATGTGTGTGAAGGTCTTGTTTGTGGATTTGTTTGTCTATGTCTGTTACGGCTGCTATATGAGAATACCACACACTGGGTAGCTTATAAACAACAGAAATTTATATTTCACAATTCTGGAGGCTGGGAAGTCCAAGATCAAGGTTGGATCAAGGCCAGCATATTCAATGTCTGGTGAGAACTTGCTGCCCTTTTGCTGTGCTCCCACATGGTGTAAGGGACGAGGAGCTCTTTTATAAGAGCGCAAATCCCATTCATGAGAGCTCCATCCTCATGACCTAAAGACCTTCCAAAACTCCCTCACCTTCTCCCATCATATCGGGTATCAGGATTTAACATGAATTTGAGAAGGGGGCACAAACATTCAGTCTATAGTAGTATCATCTTTATGTCTTATGAGTGTGCTTGTGTGTATATGTGGGTGTATATATTTATAAATTTGTTTAACTACGTTATATTTACAAGGGGCAAAAAGAAAGAGAATAGAAGTAAGAATCTCTGAAAACTGTTTTTAATTGCCTTTACAAAGCTATGAATCTATCTCACCACAGAGTTACTGGGGCGGTGGGGGGGGGGTCACCTGCCTGCCAGCCCTTTTTAATGTCCGGTGGACAGAAAAAGTCAGTCTACTGAAGTTCTAAAGAGTAAATGGAAGCTTGAAAAACATATATAAGAAGCAATGGCACACTAAGTCAAAGACTACTCAGGAGTTTTCACTTCTTTCCATATTCGACAGAAATCATGCAAACACTTGTTGAGGTGAGCACTGAAATTCTATTTGGAAAGTTGTTTGTATCTGCATATAGTGAGCAGTCTGGGGAGGTGTTCAAGAAGAATATTAGAGCAGCCAGGCAAAAGGATCCAAGCATCAACCCTGGACCTCTGGCTCATGCTGCCTCTTTTAAACACTGGCCTGGAATCATGCATTTGTTTAAACTTCCTGGTTGGCCTCACCAGGACCCTGGGAAATGCCCCACACTCTATCCTCAGGAAGAAACATACAAGAGGTCACATCCTTCTGAGGACACTCTGCTCTGTCACCTCACTGATGCACTAACTGGTTCAATGTGTTTGTCTTCCTAAAGGACTGGATATCTCACCATTACAAGCCCTTCTGACAATGATTTTACCTCTTCTCATGCTTTAAAAGGGTGACATCTTTTCAATCAGCATTTTTTTGACATTCTGAGACTGAGATCTTCTTCATTACCCTGTTAGATCTCTGAGAGCAAGGGCCATGCATTTTTTTCTCCATATCCTCAAGACCTGTCATGGTGCATGGCATACATTTAAGTTAATGGAGATACTTTTTAACATATGTCTGAGTATCACAGAGACCAAAGTTTGACCACAAAAGAATGAAGATCTATTACTAAGATGATGCAACAGCACTCAGGTAAGGCTGCTAAGTCACTTAGCTATGTGCCATTACAGTTAGTATAAGCTACATGCCAGCAGCTTTAATAAGGTGTATCTGGGTCAAGGATTTGGGATAACTTCCTTGGGACACCAGTGAATTCAGAGCCACAAGCATCTGAAAGCAAGAAAAGCATATTTAAATGGACATTTCCTGCTGAACCAGACAAGCATTCAGCTTTGGCTACAGGATTAAATCCCTTAGAAAGATTTCCAGCCTAGAGAATCACCATCTTGAAACCCACAGCAACCCATATTTTCTCTTGGCATGGGCATGGCCACAACTTTTTTTTTTTTTTTTTATTTTTGCGGTGTTGTTTTTTTTTTTTAATTTTATTTATTTATTTATTTATTTTTACAAATAGTTTATTGTCAAATTAGTTTCCACATAACACTCAGTGCTCATCTCCACAAGTGTCCTCCTCCATGCCCATCCCCCCCTCCCCCCCACATCCATCAGTCCTCAGTTTTTGTCAGCATTCAAGAGTCTCTCATGGTTTGCCTCTCTCCCTTTCCCCCACCATTTCCGCCCTTCTTCTCCCCCTTGTTCCTCCGTGAAGTTCCTCCTAATCCTCCTATACGTGCAAACATATGATATCTGTCCTTCTCTGCCTGACTTATTTCGCTCAGCATAACACCCTCAAGGTCCATCCATGTTGCTACACATGGCCAGATTTCATTGTTTCTCAATGCCATGTAGTATTCCATGGTATAGATAAACCACATCTTCTTGATCCATTCGTCTGTTGATGGACACTTAGGCTCTTTCCATGTTTTAGCTATTGTGGAGAGTGCTGCTATGCACATTGGGGTCCATGTGCTCCTATGCCTCAGCATTTCTTTATCCCTTGGGTAAATTCCTAGCAGTGCTATTGCTGGGTCATAGGGGAGTTCTACTGTTAGTTTCCTGAGGAACCTCCACACTGTTTTCCAGAGGGGCTGCACCAGTTTGCATTCCCACCAACAGTGTAGGAGGGTGGGGCATGGCCACAACTTAATGAGAAAGGTAGCCAGTGATGCCTTTGGCTCAAATACTGGAGATTACACATAAAGCATTATTAAATCGAAATCTTTTCAGCTGATAGAAGTGGCAGGGGATGTTCTGTTCTACTGGAAGCTTCTATTTTAGACAAAATGTTCTGAACTTTCATTGCAATTGCTTGGATCTTATTGCAATCTATTTTCAAGCTTTTTGACCATCAACATTTGGACCACCCGCCTCCTAGAAATGTGTTTCTACTACCAAACTTCAACTGTGAAGCATGTTTATTTAGAGCAAGCTAAAGAAAGTCTTCTCAACTGCATGCATCTGGCCATTGGATCCCAAAAACTCTCCCAAGCATCAGGTCCATAAAGCAGCAAACAACTGAAGGCACCTAAAAAGGGGAAAGAATCTCTCCAAAAGTTCAGCCTTCCTGGACAGACATGACCTAATAGAAACGACCATCTCTGCAGAGTTTTCTGCTAGGTAGTCATAGGGCCTAGCAATTACCTCCTCTCTGCACAAACAGAGAGGGTAGAGCACTGAAGGCAGTAGGATACAGGCTGCCCGGCAGGCAAAGTTTACTTTCAGACCCTCCTCTGTCACTTTCTTAAACTTTTTAAATGTTTTTATTTTCTTTTTGAGAGAGAGAAAGAGCATGCAGGGAAGGTCAGAGAGAGATGGAGACACAGAATTTGAAGCAGGCTCCAGGTTCTGAGCTATCAGTACAGAACCCAATGCAGGGCTCAAACTCACAAAACAGCGGGATCATGACCTGAGCCCAAGTCAGATGCTCAACCAACTGAGCCATCCAGGCGCCCCAGCTTCTCTGTCACCTTCTGCTTCTACAGTCTTGACCAAAATACCAAATCACTCTGAGTTTGGGCTTGCTAATCAAAAAAGTAACCTAAAAATATCAACTTCATGAGCTATTGTAAAGATTAAACAAGATTCTGTTTTCCAAGCACCTAGAGCTGACCTGACACTGGATAAAAATGGTTAGGATGCTTACTAGGATATGTATGAGAACTGCCAGTCCCGAGGCCTATAGATTCAGCCAACTTTCAGGGGGATGATCTCACCAAAGGGCTAGTGACAAAGTCTGCAATTCCAAATCATCCTAACCAAGGGAGGCAAAAGAAGAACACAACTTCCCAAACATTTCAAACTTTTTCTAAACAACAATAAAAAGGTTCCTGGAATCAGCATGCACAGAAGAGGTCATATAGTTTGGGAGTCAAATGCCTCCTCAGCTTCAATACTTAAGCAACTGTGAAAGCTCTTTATTACCAGGTATCCTCTGGGTCCTATTCATCTAAAAGAAATACACCACACACACACACACACACACACACACACACACACACACACCCTTTGGTGAACAGTCCCCTCAGGAATTTTTTGTCTACTGCTAAAACTAAGTAAGATAGAATTAACATAGGAATCTCTACACATAATCACAGAAGATACTGCTTAATAAGATTAAAATTGAGTTTGCCAAAGAAGATTAGATAGTATACTATAGACTACAAATTTAGCACTAATTTCAAACCCCTCACCCATTAGCAAGTCCTATAAATTCATTTATTTGTAAACTGTACATCAAGGAACAAAAAGGCTATTGACAGCAAAGGTATTTTGGAGAAAGTTTGCCTCCCAACAGAAATAAATGCATTTAAAACAGCTATGACCAGGCTCCTGGCATTTAGTAAACCTTCTGAATTTGGATTCTAGAAGTGCATTTATAAATGGCCTATAGCTGTCTCTTTTTATTGGCTATTTACAATGAAGGATATAAACTTCTAAAATAGAGCACCTGTGTTAAAAATTCTACCATGAGCCTGGTAGTGGCAGGCAGTGCTGCTTCTCTGCTATGGGCAATGGATTCCAGAAGATTGGCTCAATCTCTGGGGGGTTTGGGGCTCAAACTCACCAACTGTGAGATCATGACCTGAGCCAGAAGTCGGATGCTTAACCAACCGAGGCACTGGGGCGCCCTTAGCCATTCTATTTTTGTGTGGAGGGGGTAGGAGTAACTTTTCTCTTCCTTTCCCAAATTTGTTTTAAGAAGAAAATACTACTTTAATAGTATCAACATTTTATAGGTTTTTGTAAAAGGTAGTTTTAAAACAGTTTTTGAAAGAGATAATTTGTCTGATGATGGGTGGTTTTTATGACAGGAAAACAGACCAGTACATTCTCCGGGCAACCAGTGAAACTCTGACCACAGCAGGAGCCCAGTCACCACACCTCATGGGGGACACAAACAGGAGTCAACAGAATATTCTGGAGAAGCTAAACAGAACTCACTGTCGCTGGTGCTTCCACTAATAAAAAGGAGGCACTGTAACCAGTTGGCCTCTCTGGATAGTGGAGACAGCTCTTACCCTCTGGGCATCCTTCAAAATAGCCCCAAAAATAGGGCTCCTCTCAACAAGTACCGGAAGCCATTCAACAAGCTGCAGCCTAGGCACTGGTCTTAGGACTCGTGGAGCCTGTTGGCCTGTTGAACTGCAGGTGTCCACAATAACCACGCGTGCTGAGGGGAGACTGTGGCAGCAGTGAACTACATTGAGGCGCTGGTCACTCAGATTCTGGATACACAGCTGCCTGAAACCACTGTCTGATATATGCCCTTTCAACTGCAGCTACTCTCTGGTAAAGACCGAACATCTCACCATCAAAGCACCTTATGTGACTTTGAGGCCTGAGGTAACCATTCTTGCCTAGGTTCTCACAAATCCCACTAATAAAACTGGACAAGCCCAGCAGAGTTCCACCATCACATGGAAATGGCACATTCAAGAGCGAGCCAGGCCAGGATCCAAGGGACCAGTGGACTCCATGAGCATGCCAGAGGAAACAGGGCACCATAGAGAATGTGCTGGCCCCTCCCTGAGCCACTTTGGGGCCACCACTTGAAGAGGTTCTGATCGAAGGCATATCCTGGTTTACCAACAGTTCTGCAAAACTGAAGGCTGATGTAGTCAACTGAGCTGCAATGGCTACCCACCACACAGATGGCCACCTCTTAATGGACACTAGAGGAAAATACTTGACCCAACAGACTGCATGCAGTGGTGACAGCTGTGCAAGCGACCCAACCCAGTATACCTCACTAAATCTTTACAGATTCCAGGCTGTAGCAAACTGTCCTGTAACTGGGTCAGGAGATTGGCCACTAAGTGACTAGACTATCATGGTATCCTCTGTCTGGGGACAAGGAATACAGCAACAGCTGGCTACATGGAATGAAGGATCTTTTTTACTTATATGGATACTCGTGGCAAAGGGCCCTTCAAACAAGAGCATTAACAGAACTCCTGAGCCAACAAGCTACAATGGCAGCCTGCTGGGTGCATAAGCAAACCAGTCATGGAAGCCTACCTCAAATGTGGAAATGGGCCAAATCCAATAGGATAATCCTCAAAGATGCAAAAGCCAAGATGTGGGGCAATTTGTGACTGCTGCCAAGGAGCCCAAGCAAGACCACAAAGAGAATTCAGCAATATTTGCAGGGGCATTTGCAGGCTAGGTTTTGGTAGATTAATCACACCGGACCTTCAATACCCAGCTCTTGACTCCTTTGGTGACTCATTGCCATCGAAATCTACTCTGAGTATGGAACTTCTATCCTCATATGGCACCCACATGTCAATATCACCCTAGTCATGTTGGAGAAAAATCTCTGCCACATGTTCAGGTCCCCTAATGTCCTTCAATTAGATAAGGGGTCATGGAAAGCCACAATACCAGAATTCCCCTGGTAGTGTCCGGAATTCCCAACTCCCCTGTACAGGTGGGTGACGTTATAGGACATGCACTTTGTACAGGATGTAATCTCCTTGTCTGGATTGAATGAGGGAGCTAAAAGCATTGGGTGAAACAGCTAGAGCAGTGGGTTCCTGAGGATGGACTGACTCATGGCTTAGGACAGAAGGACTGGATGGCCATCCTTGAATACTCTATCATCTTAGGTGACACGGGAGCATCTCCCGCCTCAGGATGTATGGGGGTAGGGGAGGGGCGGACACTGATCTCTCTCTCCCCACCCAGGACCCATAGTAATACCTGGACTGAATAACACTCTCATCAAAATCAGTACTGTTGTAGCAAAGGGGAATGACCAAAATAAAACTGGATCTTGTACCCAAGGCTGATATCCCTTTTACCTCAGACTCCCATCTTGGTGGCCTGCCTAATATGTAATCAGATCTTCCTCGGGCCATCAATGGATCGAGCCATCAAGTGACCCACTGACACAAATTTAGGAGCAAAATCATTCCAATGTCCTGTGCTTAAATGTCACCTATAACATGAATGGAAAGGACCCCTCATGTGTTTAGGTATTGCCAACTCATACAGGCAATGCGGGCAGAGGAAGATGTACACATTTTCTCTTTAAACCACAAGCTGGCAACAACAGGTAGAAACAAGGCTAAATTAGTCAATGATCTAACAACCACATTATGATGGTTCTCCGCAGACTGGTTCTCCACTTATTCTCCACAGTATATGATTCTCTGTAGACTCCAATGAGTAATGGAATGCCTTTCCCTGAAGAAGAATCTTATTGCCCTGGGGTCCTAGGACCCCTGTCCACATGGGTAACTGCATGGTAGGTTGGAGGGTCACCACTCTGCTGGCTCATCACAGGGCAGCAGGTGACACCCTTCCCAAGGGGCAGACTAATAAGTGGTTCTATTTCAGTGCCCAAGTTTAAAACCAGAATAGCATACAGGCCCTAGAAAAGACAATAGGCAAGCTAGACAAGCTGATGATGGGTAACTGGATTGTCCTTAATAACCCTCTCGCAGTACAGGGTGGAATGTGCCATACCCAACAACTCTTGCTATGTGCATATCAACAATTTGGGGAGTGTCAAGACGGAGCTGAGAAAACCGATACACTGTTATCGGTAAACCCACTGTCCCCATTAAGACACATTCTTTGACCTTTTTTTCTTCAAATTTTTAATGTTCATTTATTTTTGAAAGAAAGAGAGATAGAGTGCAAATGGCGGAGGGGAAGAGAAAAAGGGAGACACAGAATCCAAAGCAAGCTCCTGGCTCCAAGCTGTCAGCACAGAGCCTGACATGGGGCTTGAACTCAGGAACCGGAGATCATGACCTGAACTGAAGTTAGATGCTAAACCAACTGAGCCATTCAGGTGCCCCATTCTTTGACCTTTTTAGCTGGGTAAAGCCTGAAACCTGGGGCACCTGGCTGATAGGCAAACCCCAGGGAGTTCTGATCATCCTCTTTAGAAGGTCCTATTAGTGCTCCTGACCACATGCCATCTCCATTGGGCAAGGAGGTTCTGTGAGGCTGGAATCACACCCAGACCACAAGATATCCCTCTACCTCCACATTCAAGGTAACATCAGTCCTTTCTGATGTGACATGCTTTGTTTGTTCTTTCTGGCATCAATGAGAGCTGGGGGTGGACTACTAGTGAAGCATCCCAGGACAGCCAGTGGATACTCTGGACCTGGAATATTCCCTTATATGGAGGCCTGGTGTCAAGCTGCCACTTGGTCCCAGAGTCTTCTTCCTTATTAGGAGAAACTGCTCCCTGTTCTGGGTAGGCAGCAAATTCCCTTGTATTGCTTAATAATGTGTGTTTTATGGCACCTGGCCAGACCCACCAGCATATCTGGCTCCCCCTTCCGCTGCCTTCACATCAGGAAGGAAATGGGGTCTTTGCCCACAGAAGAGTGTGTGCAGTCCAACCGCCTCGTGTCAGCTATCAGGAGGAACCCTCTGGCCAAGAGAGAGCAGCACACAGTGCAGACACTGATCTGCCTATATCACTTCTCCTTTTGAGTAAAGTGCTGTTCCAACCAGCACTTTGTATGTTAAGTCCTCTTTAGGGACTTGGAGCCCACAAGTGGGCATCCTTATGCTCTTTACCATCATCCTTCATGAAGTGAGAATCCTTGCCTGGGACTGTTAGCTGGATCTTCCTGCTCCACACATAGCATAATGTCAGACAGCAATTAATTGTAGAAATATAAAGAAGGATATGGAAAAGAGAGACATAGGCAGAATAAGAGAAGATGAAGCTGGGTCACATAGAGACGTTAAGCTGACATAAAATCATCAGATGTGTCCTAATGGGATGAGTACATTTGTGGAGTGTGCACATGGTCACCTACCTTGTGTGGACAGTCTCTGGGCACACGTTCCGTGGCTCCTAGCACCTTCAGGAGGCTGCCTCCCTGAATGAGCAGTCAGCATTTCATCACTGGGTCATCTCAGAAGACAGGCACCATTGATAAATTATCAAGTGCTTGTGCAGAATCTCTAGTCCAACTTTTTGAAGCTACTGAAAATAATAATCATAACTTCCTCAGCATCGTGGTGAGGAATAAAGGAGAAATTCCATGTAGAATGTTGAAGACACTGCATGCCATATTCATATAATAAATGTTCATTATTTCAACACACAATAAAATGTAAGAATAGAAAAGCCCACTTAACACATAAAGTTTATTGTAAATAAAGACAGAGCCTTGACTTTATTTCCATTTCAGATTTGCAGTAAAGTCTACACTTTGAGTAACACCATTCTTGCCATGCTCCTTTAGTTACCATTAGTTCAAGCCACTGTCACAAGATATCATAGACCGGGTGGTTTAAACAAACACTCATTTCTCCCATTTCTGGAGGTTGGGAAGTCCAAGATCAAAGTGCTTGTAGATCTGTTGTCTGACTTGTAGGTGGCCACCTTCTTGATGTAGCCTCACATGGCCAAGACAGAAACAGAGATAGAGGCAAAATAAAGAGAGAGAGAGAGACAGAAGGGAAGCACACTCTCCCATGTCTCTTCTGATAAAGATACTAATCCCAATAGAAGGGCTCCACTCTCATGATCTAACTACCCCTAAAAGCCCCATCTCTGAATACCATCACTGGGGATTAGGGTTTCAATATATGAATTTGTGTGGGACACAAACATGCAGTGCATAAGCTACCCCTTGACCATCCTGTGTTACCACAAGATATATATTTTTCAGCCAAAGCAGATACAGTATCACTCTGCTGCCAATAAAAATATTACTAATACCCTGGATCCCCCATGATGGCTTTGAATGTTGATTAAAAGCCCAAGCCCCAGAGACAGTCCTTTCTTCCCAGAGGGAGTTGTTTGGGTATCTCCATGCTTCCTGGACTCCTATAACATTTATAATTCCAGCCACATTTTTGAGGACGTGCATTTCGGATAGTCCATCACAATGAGAATACAAAAATCTTAAAGATGATACAAGAAACCTATTTCATACTTCAAAATTTTCCTTTTAAATGCACCAATGAAAAACTGAGAAACTTTAAATTTTGTTGTAATTATTTTTTATATGCCTCACGAGAAGGTTTTGAGAGTACAGGATATAGTTAAATGAAGATTACATCCTTGCTGGACTCAAGAAGGCCAATAAAAGACATTTATCAAAGATTCTGGTTGGAGTTGTTTAGAACTACTACTGGAATGTCTACTTGGCACTAAATACTTACTCACTCTTCTTTAATTCTTAACACAACATGGGATATATATTATTATCTCCACATTCCAGACAAGTTAATAGAAATACAGAGCAGTGACATGACATGCTCAGAATAATAGTAGAGCTAGGTCTCAAACCCATGGCTCTGACTCCAAGGCCCACACTCTTTCTTATGTTCGATACCGTTTCCCAGGGAAACAGAGAACAGAATCCTTTATGTGAGTAAGGAGATGCTCACTTGATTTACGGAAAAAAGAAATGTACTTCACCATGAAATGTATTCATTTATATCTCTAAGAAACATTCATCCCTCATCAAAAAGAGGAGCAAGGAATGAAAGACTTTTCCCTTATGGGCATCACTTACCAAGTTTCATGGTTAGTAATTAATTCCATTTGAAGCCAGGCCTAAGGTTAATGAGTGAGAGAAAGAGGAAAAGGAATGTAGGGGAGAGGCATTAAAACACACTAAAGAGATGGAAGGGCATGGACAGAAAAAGTAATAAGAAAATAGAAGTGTTTTTGTGTTCTATTTCTCTTGAAATATTAGAAGTAACTTTCTTATCAGCAAGGCTCTTGAGACAGACCTCTGAAAATGTCTTTCAAGGCGAAAAAATGAGGCCCTACACTATTTGGGGGGTTTCTATATTAACTTAAGCCTTGCAAATCCAATAAGATTTCCAGACGAAATCCCAGGAGATCTTGCTGTCTCCAACATCAGCAGGAAGATTTACACTAACTGAATATGGCTTTTCAGCAGAGCCCGCTCAATTGGCTCCATCTGTCTAAATAGGATTCTAACATAGAAACTGGGAATAAAAAGTAGGAGACCGGTCTAGTGGGTGTCAGTGAATACTTTAGCATGGATACAAGTTGCATATCCAGATTGGTGTTTAAAAATACAGCAGGAAGAAGCAGATCTTGATGTTAAAGAGAAGGCAGACAAAAAGGTATCACCCACAGATCCACAAAAGAGGAGAAGATGCCAGAAGCAGTCAATAACAAAGATTTTGAACCCAGCTACAAAAGAGTCTGCTGTCTGCTGATGGGAAACACATGCTTTGTTGTACAGAGAAACTCGCTTCTGATCTTCTGAGTATATTCTAGGTACTAACATAAGACGACAAAGGATGCTTCATGGCTCTTTCCAGATGGACCACAGAATCTTGCACTGCAAGTTGAAAGAGGTTCAATGTGAATCTGAGTCCCAAACAACCATTTATATTCTAATCACAAGCTGTCTTGTTTTATCATCCTGTTGTATCCCTACCTAAACAGTTTCACATCCTCAGATCCTACCAAACTCATAAACGACCTGGTGGGATGCTGCACAAACACTGTGAAGAAACAGCTCAGGACAATGAGATGCTACCCGTGTCTTCCAGCAGCAGGGGAGGCTCAGAAGGAAGGAAATGAGACTGAACTGGACACTAACTGGTTATATAACTGTTACACCATACTTCAAAATCACTTTTTCAAGGAGACATGAAATACTCTGTCTACCAAGAAACAAAGCCCATTTCCCACATTTCAGGTTGTCAGTATAACCATCTCAATTTCACTCTTGGCCATGATTCCTTTCAACTGTCTAGAAGTTAAATACATCATTCCAAGGGTTCCAAGTCAGTGCTCTCATAGAGATCTTATCTCATGAGAGTCTCTCTTGATTATAAAGTGTTCCAAATTTGCCATTGGGTCTTAGGAAGTTCAGATACAGCAGGTCCAGTAAATGAAAGCCCTAGTCACACACAAACACAAAACAATTATTTTGAGTCATGCAAACTCTCCCTCATTGGATCTTTCACCAGTATGTACCAGTTGGACCGCATTGATGGTTGGTAAATGGTCACTAGGACCTGTGCCTCAGCGTGAGCCAGCAGCTGGACAGTGGATAGCTAGCTGGTAGAGCAGAGCCCAGTCCAGGGCAATGGCCAGCCAGCACTGGTCTGAGTGGCTGTGCTCTTACCCCACCCCCAGACAAGGAGCCAAGGGATGAGAGTCCCACTTCCTGTCCAATGTTATAACTACCTCTAGTAGCCAAAGTAGTTATTCATTTACTCCACAAAGATTTACTTAGGTTATTCTATGGGTAAGACATTGCACAGGACCCATGTGATACAGATAAACAAGGACAGGCTCCCTGACATCCTGGATTTTCAGAATGAAGGGCAGGGAGGGGCGCCTGGGTGGCTTGGTCGGTTGAGTGTCCAGCTTCGGCTCAGATCGTGATCTCACGGTTCATGGGTTCGAGCCCTACGTTGGGCTCTGCTGATAGCTCAGAGCCTAGAGCCTGTCTTCAGATTCTGTGTCTCCCTTTCTCTCTGACCCTCCTCTGCTCACGCTGTCTCTCTCTCTCTCAAAAATAAATAAAAAATACATTAAAATTTAAAAAAAGGAATGAAGGGCAGGGAGAACCAATTAAAGCAGCCCAGCATCACTGTCAGAACAGCAGTAGTGAGGAAGCCTGCAGCACAATGGGAGCACCTAAACTATACTGAGAAAGAATCAGCCTAGACAAAGCAAGGGAGGGAAGATTTGTGAGGCATAAAGAAGATCCTATTTGGCTGGTGCAGAGGGAGCTGGGGCTGATGGGGAGAGGAGTGAGAGATGAGTCTGGAAGGACTTTAGGAGCCAGAAAATAAGGGTCCTTGTTCACCACATAAAGGAATAGGACTTGGTCCTAAGAGCAAAAAGCTCTGTGTTCAAGAATAATCACAGCTATACTCAAGAAAATGGTCAAAAGGAGAGCAAGACTAGAGACAATAAAGTGGGGCAACTAAGGCAGATGTGGATGGAGAGAAAGTGCCCTAAGCTAGAGCAGCAATAGAGAGAATGGAAAAGAGGACACACTCAAAAGAATTCCAAAATAGAAGTGACAGGGCCTGGAAGGAGAAACAATATAACAGAGAGGGAGACAAACCATAAGAGACCCTTAAATACAAAAACAAACACGGTTGCTGTGGGGTGGTGGGTGAGGGGATGGGCTAAATGGGTAATGGGCAATAAGGAGAGCACTTGTTAGGATGAGCACTGAGTGTTATAAGGAAGTGATGAATCACTAAGTTCTACTCTGGAAATCATTATTACACCATATGTTAACTAACTTGGATTTAAATAAAATTAAAAAGTTAAAAAGAGAATTGACAGAGTCTGCACACTAACTGGATAGAAGGGAAGCAAAAGCATCAAGGACATTATTGCCTGGGTGCCGACTTGGAACAGTGGGTGAATATAAGCACCATTCCCTGATCCGAAATAAAACAGGCCCAAACAAACCTGGGAGGAAGAGGAGTCTGCATCCCATGACGACGCATGAGGCCTTGAGGTACCTGCAGGGTGACCCAACGCAGTCATCCAGGAAGGGGCTGAGCTAATGATGTCAGGACAGGGGATGGGGCAGGAGACACAAATTTGGGCATCACCAGCCTAAAGATAGTAAATGAAGCCATAAGCATGGATGGGATCAGCCAATAATAGCATGAAGGGAGAAAGGGAGGGGAGGGAAGTAGACAGAAGGGAAGAAAGAGGCTGAGGTCAGAACTGTGAGGTCACTCACATGTCGGGCTGGCCTACTGGGGGCACCTGCTGAGGAGTCCTTGTGGAAAGACCAGAAGATGAGGCACACACCCACCAGCATCCCCTCGGTGATCAGTAGTCTCAAAGCCTAAAACCTAAACAGGATCCGATTAGTGGATCCAGGACCACCAAGGAAGAAGTGAGGAGGGGAGAGGAAAACCTGGGGGAAAATTACTTTCACTTGACATTCAGCTCTAAAAATGGATTACAGCAGACAGAAACCATATTGGCTGCTTCCTGGTCAAATAGGCTGGGGGACCATCCCAGGGAAATATAAGGTATTATTACAAATGTCAGCCATATTTGTGATATTAAATTTCTAGTAATTACATTAAAAACTAAAAATAAATATGAGAAATTTTAAGACATATTTTATCTAACCTAATATATCCAAAATATTATCATTCACTATGTAATCAATATGAGAAATTATTAATGAGAAATTTTATATTTTTTTGGTATTAAGTCTTTGAAATCCGATGGGCACCTTACTCTTACAGCATTTCTCATTCCATCTGACTGCCTTTCAAGTGCTCAATGGCTACATGTAGCTGATTGTACAATGTAGGTTTACAGTTTTTATGCAACTTACCTCTCCCCAAATTTTACTTAAATAAATTAAAAAAAAAAAAAAAAAAACATGGGGCACTTGGGTAGCTTAGTCAGTTAAGTGTCCAACTCTTGGTTTCTGCTCAGGTCATGAACTCACAGTTCGTAGGCTCAAGCCCCACATCAAGCTCTGTGTTGCCAGTGCAGAGCCTGCTTAGGATTCTCTCTCACTCTCCCCGCCTCACTCCTACTCATTGTGCATATGCTCTCTCTCTCTCTCTCTCAAAATAAATAAACTTAAAAAAACTTTTTAAATAAAAAACCCTGAAAAAGTCTATGATCAACAGGAGCTCGAAGGTCTATGTATCAAATCCACACGAAGGAGAGTTGGGACAATTAGGAGATTTTTCTTTAACACTCTCACAAGAGGAAAAGATGCTGGGAACATGCCGACCTCACGTTCACTGCTGGAGAGTACAGCAGATGGCAGCCGCTGCAAAACGGAGATCAGAGCTGGTCCCTGTTCGGAATACATCACTTTGGCATTTAATACACAGGAGGCAGCAGGGTGAATGTCACCCTCCAGGAACGTGGGGGAAGGGTTGCAACTTGCCGTGGAGAGGGCCCCCTCCCAAGCCCAGTTAGTGCCAGCTAAAAAGATTTCTAACTGGAACCTCTCAAAGTCTTTTAGTCTTCTCTTCACATCACCTTGCAAGGGGGCATGTGATTTCCTCATCATGGGGAAGCTAACAGGACTCAGCCTCCCTGCTCTCTATTTCAACCTCATCCGCAGCAAGGTGGGCTCCCCAAGGAGGAAGAGCAGAGAGTGGAGAATCACATCACCCAGCTTAGGATCCAGTAATCACTGAGGTCAGGAGCCCAGCTCAATTTTGCTGGCGTCACTTTTGCAGCTTCTGGAACTCACTGCTGCACCTAAGACCTGGAACATTCTTTTTCTCTTTGGATAACCCTAAATGTAGTTAGGCAGAGAACTCTCAGCCCTGACAGAGGAAAAAAACGGTGAAATATGGACATCTAAACTTAGGGAAGGGAAGTGCTATTAACCATAATAGTGGTTATATAGCTAATGGACCAGGCTTTGAGGGCAAATCCAAATCTCACCGCTGACATTTGCTAGTGGTGTGACCCTGGGCAGAAGATGAGTCTCCAGGAGTTTCCTTAGACCAGAAAGAAGGGGAGAATCACCATGGCGACCTCATAGAGACTTGGGAGGATCAAAATGAGTTCATGTATTAAAGCAAATGCATTAGAAATTCAAATGAGTAGAATGAGCCCTGGAACACACTAAGAAGTCTAGAGGCGATTACTATTATTGATTACACCACACTTGGGTGTTCCATAAATGGTAACTATTATTATTAAAATCCCTACTCCTTCCTTTAAAGCCTACCTCAGCGATTAGCTCATTCTGTTGGCTTTTGCTGTCAATGCCACTCTACCAACCCACTACATGTCACGCGCAAAAGCTCACTCACACACTCACTTAGATCTGATGCCCCTCTCTGGGCAGCTGGGGCTTCCGACTCTTCCCATTCTTAACTCCATGGTACTGGACATAACTATATGCCTGTGTCTGTCACATTCCACACAGTGCTGCTCCTTAAATATTAATGTGCAGAAAAATCACCTGGGGATCTTGGAGTCAGGAGATCCAGGTAGGGCCTGAGCTTTTGCATACCTAACAAATTTCCAGGTGATGTGGACATTGCCAGCCCATGGGCCATGATACAAACAGCACTGATGTACACCAGAGAGTCCTCTAGAGACACAACTGGAGATGTTGGCTCCTGGTGCCTCCTGCCCTCATCTCGGTCCCTGGCTCATGGCTGAACTAACTGGAAACAAATCCACCCATTCCTGGAGCTCGTCTACATGTCCAGAATCTGTGAGGTGCTTTGGGGTCAAGTGACTCTTCTCAAGCATAATCACCCCCATGCAAAACGCGCCTGAAGAGCTATGCTTAGTCAAGAGCAACTCTAGTGCATGAAAACATATGCAGGGTCAGCCTCTCTAATGAGAGGGTAACAAAATGTGTGTACAAAATTACAAACAGAGCAAGCTAGCCATGGAAGCTCTCAAGAAGTCATCCATCCCGGGACAGACATTCTCTGTAAACAGCTCAGTGCTTCCTAGGCTGTGGGGTGGACAGACCATTCACCTGTCTGCCTATCCACCTCCCAGAATACATGGGGACACCTGTGACCCATGCTGACTGGTATTTGGGAAAGTTTTAGGAAATCAAAACTTTCTTGTCACAAAAGCGTACTTGTCTTTAACTACCAACTACAAGAACGCATAGGGGAGGGGAGAACATACTCATCCAGAACCAGAAGACCTGCATATAAAGCCCAACCTTCATTTATGTATTTATTAAGTTCTTACTATGCATAAGGTGCCATGGCAGGTTCTGAGAAAATGCAAAATTCTCTGCTCTTATGGAACTATCCTCTCATGGAGAAAAGCAGATGATCCACTTACACACACACACACACACACACACACAATATACTGTTGGGAATGCTAAGTGTTCATACAGGAACATAAGGCAGAATAAAAGAACAAGGTAGGCAGGCTTACATGAAAGGCAGCTCTGAGAAGACACATGAAAGAAGGGAAGGAATAAGCCATGCAGGTATCTGAGTGAAGAATGTTCCAGGATTGTTTAAGAGATAGCAAGAAATCTGATATGGCTGGAGCACAGTGAGTGAATCAGAGAGAGGAGCAGTGAGAGATACAAAGCCAGGAAGGCCAGACATTAGGCCCATAACCCATGGAAAGAGGTTTGGGTAAGACAGAACTGTCCTGGAGGGCTCACATGCAAAGGAGAGGTGTGATCTAACCGCAAGTTTTAAAGGTCACTGTGGCTGCTATATGGAGACCAGAGAGTGGTGAGGCAAGAGTGGATGCAGGGTGACCAGACGGGAGGCTCTGCCATCACCGGTCCAGGCGAGAGTGGGTGTGAGCAAAAGGTAATAAAAGAGATCCTAACAGGACTTGCTGAAGGAGCAGATGAGAGAATAGAGGTGACACGTGGCTTTGGCCCTAGGACTTCTTTCGGTAAACAGAATAGAGGCCTCCAAAGATATCAGACCCTAATCTCCAAACCTGTGAGTATGCCATCCTCAATGGCAAAAGGGACTTGCAAATACAATTTAGTTATAGATGCTTTTTTAAAATTTTTAAAAATAGTTTATTTATTTTTGAGAGAGATATACAGAGACAGCGTGAGCAGGGGAGGGTCAGAGAGAGAGGGAGACACAGAATCCACCCAGGTGCCCCTATTTAGTTATAGATGTTTAGTTGGAGAGATTATCCTGTATTATCTGGGTGAGCCCAATATAATCTCAAGTGTCCTTATATGAGAAAAACGGAGGCAGGAGGGTCAAGTCAGAGAAAGAGACGTGATGGTGAAAACAGAGGTCACAGCGATGCAGGGCAGGAACTCGCGGAGCCAGAGCAGCCTCTAGAAACTGGAAAAGGCAAGAAAATGGATTCTCCCCTGGAGCCTCCGGGAAGAACGCAGTCCTGCCAACCCATTTTGGACTTCTGACCTACAGAACTGTGAAGTGGTAAAATTTATGTAGCTTTAACTTGGTGGGAATTTGTTACAGCAGCAATAGGAAACTATTACACCTGAGTTCACTGTGATGCCTTTGATTGAGACAGAGAGCACCGGAGCAGCAGCAGCAGGAACTGGGAGCTCTGCTGGGTCACGCTGAATTTGAGTGCCCATTATTTGTCCAGGTGGAGATACCAGGTGGGTAGATGATAACTGACCCTGCAGCTTTGAGGGAGACTGGAACTGCACGTGACCTTCTAAAACAGGAGTTGTATCTTCTTTTTTTTTTTAAGTTGCTTGTTTGTTTGTTTATAGAGAAAGAGCATGAGCAGAGGGCTGGGGGAGTGGGCGAGATCCAAGCAGGATCCACGCTGTCAGTGCAGAGCCTAACTTCAGGCTCGAACCTGTTATGAGATCACAACGTGAGCCGAAATCAGGAGTCGGATACTGGGGAACCTGAGTGGCTCAATCAGTTAAGCGTCCATCTTTGGCTCCGGTCATGATCTTGCAGTCAGCGGGTTTGAGCTCTGTGTCAGGCTCTGTGCTGACAACTCACAGACTGGAGCCTGCTTTGGATTCTGTGTGTGTCTCTCTCTGTCCCTCCCCCACTCATGTTCTGTCTCTGTTTCTCTCTCTCTCAATAATAAATAAGCACAAAAAGAAAAAAAAAAAGAGTTGGATACTTAACAAAGTAAGCACCCCCTTTTTTTTTTATTTGTTTATCTTGAGATAGAAAGCACAAGTGGGGAAAGGGCAGAGAGAGGAGAGAGAGAATCCCAAGCAGGCTCCACCCTGTCAGTGCAGAGCCTGACATGGGGCTCAAACCCAAGAACCTCAAGATCAAACCTGAACTGAAGTTGGACAGTAGGCAGAGGGAGAGAATCCCCAGCAGGCTCCGCTGGACACAGAGCTTGAACTCATGAAACAGTGAGATCATGACCTGAGCCAAAACCAAGAGTCTGGTGCTTAAGCAACTGAGCCATCCAAGAGCCCCAGATCAAAGGAGACATTATATCTAAGTGTTCAAAGTATGCCACTAACATAAGGTATTTATAAGGCCTAGAAATCAGCGTCTTATCCAAAAGCAATGGGAGTCATTTTTCAGGGACTTTTTGGGTTTTTTTTTAGTTTGTTGAGGTTTTTAATTTAAACATCACATTCCGTATTTTTTTTCATTTATACAAAGAGTTTATTGTCAAATTGTTTTTCATATAACACCCAGTGCTCATCCCCACAAGTGCCCTCCTTCATGCCCATCCCCCCACACCCATCAGTCCTCAGTTTGTTTCTCAACATTCAAGAGTCTCTCATGGTTTGCCTCTCTCCCTTTCCCCCACTATTTCCCCCCTTCTTCTCCCCCATGGTCCTCCATTAAGTTCCTCCTAATTCTCCTATACGTGCAAACATATGGTAGCTGTCCTTCTCTGCCTGACTTATTTCGCTCAGCGTAACACCCTCAAGGTCCATCCATGTTGCTACACATGGCCAGATTTCATTGTTTCTCATTGCCATGTAGTATTCCATGGTATAGATAAACCACATCTTCTTGATCCATTCATCTGTTGATGGACACTTAGGCTCTTTCCATGTTTTAGCTATTGTGGAGAGTGCTGCTATGAACATTGGGGTCCATGTGCTCCTATGCCTCAGCATTTCTGTATCCCTTGGGTAAATTCCTAGCAGTGCTATTGCTGGGTCATAGGGGAGTTCTATTGTTAGTTTCCTGAGGAACCTCCACACTGTTTTCCAGAGGGGCTGTACCAGTTTGCATTCCCACCAACAGTGTAGGAAGGTGCCCGTTTCTCCACATCCTCGTCAGCATCTAGAGTGCTCTGATTTGCTCATTTTAGCCACTCTGACTGGCGTGAGGTGGTATCTCAGTGTGGTTTTGATTTGTATTTCCCTGATGAGGAGGGATGCTGAGCATCGTTTCATGTGTCTGTTGGCCATCTGGATGTCCTCTTTGGAGAAGTGTTTGTTCTTATCTTCTGCCCATTTTTTCATTGTGTTGTTTGTTTTTCGGGTGTGGAGTTTGGTGAATTCCTTATAGATTTTGGATATTAACCCTTTATCTGATATGTCATTTGCAACTATCTTTTCCCATTCCGTTGGTTGCCTATTAGTTTTGTGGGTTGTTTCTTTTGCTGTGCAGTCAGGGGCTTTTTAAAGTTTGCTGTCTCCACAAAGTTCATCATATCCCATCAAGCTCCACAGAATGGGGTTAGCAGTACCTGGATCAATATATGGCCACAATTCTCAAGGACACATCAGATCACCCTGGGGCATTCTCAGTTGATAAAACTATAATGAAATCCCACCATCACCACTCTCACTGCCTGCCACTCTCTCCCCAAATCCAGCCATGTGGGACCAACTGTGACAAATTCATATCCAATGGCCAGGTGATGGGATGTATATTCCATCTCCTGCTAAATTATTAGTAAGTTTTAAAGAGACTTGAAGCCCAGAGAGGTTTGAACCCCCACCAAACGCAGGATCCACTCAATCATTCATTCATTCACTGCATGATGATCTACTGAGCACTGGAAGAACCGGGCCCTGTCCTGGGCATCCCCAGGCAGGATGAGACAAAAGCAGGCAGGCACGCACAGAACCTATTCCTCCTACCTCTCATGCACCCTGGGAAGGAGGCAGTCGCTCTTCCTGAGGCTCCGGAATCCTACAGATCCACCACTTACAGTGCCCTTGGGCCAATTCCTAAACCTGTCTGCAGCCCAGTCTCCCCATCTATAAAATAAGGATCATGATCCCTGGAAAGCATTTAGCATAGTACTTGGTCCTAAGGACCCAATAACTGGCTGCCTTCACTGTTATAGTTATTACTGTTCAAGTATCACCTAACTTTTTTATACAGAGCCTAAAATATGCCTTCCTGAAATATCCAGTAGGACTAACTAAAATCCCTCCTTCTCCTGACAGTACCACGATATCCGAAGGCAGATTTTATCACTCTTTTTCATCTTTTTTCCAGGGCGAATATACTCAATTCCTTTACCATGCCGCACAGAACCCCACTCCCAGAACTCTCTCCCATCCTCACTGTTGTTCTTATGTCTATTATGTTTGGCCACAATCCTCTTAAAATATGGCCCTTAATGGAACACAACAGTCTGATCAAAGTCAAGTATAACAGAACTGTTATAGAGTAATATTTAGCATTGAAAGACTTAACAATCACCGTTTCTCTTATTTATGAGCAGCAATACCAAAGATCTGTGACATGTTCTAGCATGAAATTTCAGTGAAATACAAATTTGGATATTCCAGACGACGTACCTAGTGTTTGGGGGAGTTCCTGAGGGGTCAAGGGCCCAGTATCTTTCTGCAATAAAACTTGGAAATTCTTTCCTTGGGGTCAAGGGCCCAGCATGTTTCTGCAATAAAACTTGGAAATTCTTTCCTTGTCCTGAGATGCAATAATGCCCGTGATGTGATCACAAACTCAGGTGCTTGTGAAGATTTGACAATAAGTAAGAGAAGATGCTTTAGTAAAACTGTATTCACATAAAAGGCTTTATACAGAAAACATGATCCTAAGAGAAACATGGTCCCTAATAGAAGTACCATTTGGGATAAAGGAGGATCCAGATAAGCATTTCCATGTTCAGAAGTTTGGAGGTTTGTGATGGCCTCTCATGTATCTTTCATACATGTCATGTCTCCTCTGTATAGATACCAGTATAGCTGAAGAATGCTCTAGGTCTTCTGCACATGAAACAGCAGTAGAGTGGGTACAGAACTGAATTAAGAGCCAGGTCCCTGAGTTCCAGCCCCAGCTCCACCAGGCACTGCTTGATCTTGAGAAATTGCTACTCTTGTGGGTCTCAATCTCCCTGCCTATAGAATCAGAGGTTGGATGGAGTCATCAGCTCTTAACCTGCTATCCAAGGACAGATTGGTCACAGGAGATGTTTATCCACTAAAGTTTTAAGGATATGAATGTGTACATTTTAAGGGTAAAAGAGCCACAGCATTTACCACGTTCTAGGCATTGTGGTAACAGCTTTATCAAATAAAACCTACAAAAATTGCTAATACTTAAAAAAGTTACGATGTGCTTTATAAATAGTATTTTACTGATTCATAATATTCCTTTTTTTTTAGAGGTGGGTCACGGCCCACAGGTTATTATTTTTTTTTTTAGAGACAGAGACAGCATGAGCAGGGTAGGACCAGAGAGAGAGAGAGATACAGAATCTGAAGACAAGCTCCAGGCTCTGAGCTAGCTGTCAGCACAGAGCCCGACGAGGGGCTCGAACACACGAACCATGAGATCATGACCTGAACTGAAGTCGGACACTCAACCGACTGAGCCACCCACGCGCCCCTGATTCATAATACTCTAATGCAGTAAGTATTGCTATTACCCCATTGTATTGTTAAGAAAGTTAAGATTTAGAAAGATCTGATAACTTGCTTGAAGTCACCCAGCAAATAGTTGGAAGTGAAATTTCCACACAGAGCCCGTTCTTATCCATGATACCACACTGCTTCCCAACGAGTTCAGTAACTGGGTAACCAGACTAATTGGTTATCACACCATAGTGTGGAATTGTCTTGAACTTTCTCATTCTTCAGTCTCACACTCTCTCAAATCTCAGCACTGGTTGGCAGACACTGTTCATTCAAATTAGCAGGCCCAGAGGCCAGATCGGCGAGAGCAACCCTGCCATTAGCCAAGATGCTCTATTCAAGAGCTGATAAAGCAGCAAAGACAGAATTAGGAAAATGTAGTTAGTTACATGTAAAAATAAACCACATTTTTAAATTTATGCTAATACTATTGCTGTTTGCATCGCCTTCCAGAAGAAATAAGACCAGAGTGGGCTGTAAAGACTCAAATAAGAGAGAACACTACAAGTAAAATTTCATTTTTTAATAACTTTTTACAATCAAATCCATAAATTATCTTGTTAACTTGTTAAAATATTTCTGCTTATGCAGCAAAGTCTCTTTGGGTCTAGATCTAGACCAATGCCTGGAGCATATGGAGAACTAAAAAATACGTCCTCCCTCTCTGATTTCACCTTAAATTTAAATTCTTTCTGCAGATTTGCTTCATTCCTCTGTCTGTGCCCCCGACCACTTGACAGAACAGGGCCTCTGATAGCTCTTCACTCTGCTGGCCCGCTGGCCCAGCTACCAGGAGAAAAACTAACTGCGCTTTCTCAACTGCAATTCCAATACCACGAGGAATCTAATAAGAAAAACCCCTGGGTCAACCAGCCATGGCTGGGCCACAGAGTAGCCCAATGCAACAAGGCTGCTTCCATGATAGCCACAGAGCAATGAAGAAGCAACTTCCAGAACTGGAAAGGGACTAAGAGGGGTGGTCACGCTAGACATAAATAAAATCATATGTGTCCCCTACACATACCTCCTGGGATAGACACCTTTCTTGTGGGCAGAAAGCTTCTAGCTCATAGAGTCCAGAGTCTTCAAGGTGGCCCAAGAGCCCTCATGATCTGGCTCCTGACCTCCATCAGTCCTCCCCAAGGCACACTCACTTTCCCACATGCTCCAGCCTCTGTGTTTGCTCTCCATCTCTAAGTCAGCCACTCCTGCTTACTTCTAGGCCTCCCCGTAAGGTCACCCACACTCTGTCCCTCCTGTCTACCCGCCTCCCCTTAGCCTGTCTTCACCTTAGACTTCCTCATGATACCCAGGCCGACTAGAGCATAGATCACAACTGCAATTAAAGAGCTGTGTGGCTTTTGAGTTGACTTTTTCTTTTTCTTTCCTCTCATACTATACAGTTAATAAGGGCAGAGCCTGTTTCCCCTGTTTGATTCTAATTCTGTTGTGCCCAGAACAGTGCCCTGCAATAGTAAACTCTAAAAAAATATCCAATGCATATTTTTGAGTGAAAAAAAAAAATGAACAAGGGAACCAGGCCAAATCCTAAACTTTCAAACGTAATGGTATCCAAAAGGTAGGAGTGGCCTAAACCCAAATAAAGTATTTCTCACACCTCATTTTCCGACTCAGAACACTTCCATAGACGGGACACAATTGGCAGGTGATGGCTGGCAAGGACAACCCCAAAGGCATAAGAGACGCTTTGTTACACCAAGGCAACCCTGAAAACAAAGTCAAACTGTGGTCCACCAAGAAGCAGAATTCTTGCACTCCAAGAAGCCAAGTACATATTACCGTCCCCAAGGCTTTTCTCAAAACAGGCTACCAGCCACTCATCTGAAAACCAGAAACCCCAACATCAAGGTTCTTTTCAACCTAAAACCCAAAAGATACATTGCCAAAAGATCATTGCTGAAGACCCACAGCCCCTGTCAAATGTAAATGACTCCTTCTCTGGTTTTAATACTAAGTGTGGCTTTGGAATACAATCAGCATGTAGTGAATTTCAATTCTTTCCCTTCTCACTGACCTTCAAAAGAAAAGGTACAGGGACCCCAAATCAGTCATGAATCCCTGGGAGGTGAGAAGTACCTACCCAGTTTACTTAGAGACATACAGAAATATCCTGACACAGAAAATACACAAAGCCCAAGCCTAAGCCCCATAAGCCAACTCTCCACCACGAAGTGCCTGGAAATACATTCTGAAACTTACACATCTAACAAGTGATCCCATAGTAGCAGCCTTGTTCATTTTTTTTTCCTTGACATAATAAAATCCAATTCTAAAGGGCAGAGAACGAAACACAACTGTAATTATTTTAAATGAAGATCGAGCTGTCGGGTCCTGCTATCGTGAGGATGGCACTATTGTGCCCTCAGCACACTTTAGACTCTTTTTAGGATTCTTCTCTACCAATCAAGTTCTTAGGTCTAAGAAAGGAAACCTACCAATTATGTACATTTCTCAATCTGCCCCTTTCTTTGTAGGTCTCTTCTTCAGTTGCACAAATCTGTCTCTTAAACACCATACAGAGTGTTTAATTGTGCTTGTTTCATTTGTGTAAGCTTTATATTTTATCATCGGGGAAAAAAATTAGCTCTTGTAGAAGCTACAATGCTGAAAAAAATCAGAAAGAAGAAAATAAGCACCTTCCACTTCATTGCTCAGAGATTTTCATTATTCTGGGCCTGGCACAGGACAGAAAGTCCCTGTTCTAGGAAGGGAATTGATAACAAAACACACAAGTAATGAATTTCGATTTTGATAAATGCTACAAAAAAAAAAGTGTAAGATTAGATACAATGAAAACCGTAATGGGACCTCTCACCTTAGCTATTATTTTGAGCGCCATGCTTCCTAGATTTTTTTCATAGCAATTGTTAAATATGCATGCATTTTATCTACCTGGGATTGGATAGTGCATACTGTTTGAGGATAGACATTCCAATTGTCACTTCCAAAGCTAACTTCCACAAAGGAGTTGTTTGTCTCAGAATCTTTTCTCAAAATCCCAGGAAACAACAGTGGACAAGACAGTCATCAGTGAGTTACAAATGGCCACAGATGATACAGGGAATTATGTTTTCTAGATCTCTCTGAAAGAGCCAAACTCTGACCAAAAGGGAGCCATTGCTGAGAGATGGATGAGGTTCATCACATCATCTCAAAAGTGCAATCAAAAGAATCAGATTCTTTTTCTTTCCAGGGTTTTATAAATTTGTCAAAATTGCTTATCCACCATTACTGCATCAACAATTTTCAGATAAGACCCCATAATAATGTCATCTGATAACTCCTTCACCTGATCTGCCCCTTAAGATCTGGTTAGATCTTAAAAATTGACTAGGGAACCCCTCAACTCCAAGCCCAATGGAAATACAAATCTCTTACCAAGATTTCTGAAAATTTCTAAGTTATGTCTGTGTTCTCATTGTCAAACTTCACCTACAAGATTTTATTTCCAAACCTGATATGTCCATTCTAATGCCCAATAATCTAGACACAAAATCCCAATACTTTCCTCAGTTGCTAAAAAATAACCCACTTAAAAAACATTTAGGGTAAAATTAGAGTTGCTAAAGATTGGTAGGTTACAGAAAACAAAATTAAAAACTCACATTAGACATTACACTTCCTAATATCTCTAGGGTTTTCTTATTAACCTTTTAAAATGCATAGCATCCAGTCTTGGAATGACGCCATCTTCCCAAATTCTCTCTCCTTTCCCTCTCTGGTCTCTGCTCCTCTATTTTCTTCTCTACCTCTGCTTAGGGCAGAACAAAACATAAATCCCTTTATCATATTCAAGACATTAGCCATCTTTTTGTGGCTTGGACTCCCACACACTAATGTTTTCTTCACTACAGACTAATGTCTTCAGTGCTTCACCATCGACTCCAAATGACTGATCAAAGTATTTCCCGCAAACAAAGGCAGTTCTCTCCTTAAGGGAAAGTCTGGTATGAGCTAAAGATTATAACATTTTCTCTGTTTTATGTTGGTCTTATAGGAGTCAAGGAGCACAATGAGGCAGACTTGTTACTCTAAGATCATCCACGGGTGGACACCTGTAGTCTGTCTACACAGGCTGTTCCTTCAAGACTCAGCTTCAACTCCTCAGACTCATAGGTTTAGAAGGACCCTTGGAGATCATCTAATTCAAACTTTTCATTGTACAACAGTGCAGTCAGCACACTTTCCCAAACCCACAGTGCAAACTAGTGGCAAACCTGAATTTTGCCAAGTGCCCATCTCTCCCAGATAGTGCTATTAATAAGGCTTACTCACACATACTTCAGTGGTCCCACAGTCATAGCATTAACCTAGGCAATTCAACAACAGGGCAAAGCACAAACATTTCAAGTTTATTTTACAAATGTACTTAGGTATTAGTTGCTACTTCTTTTACAAAGGAGGCAAAGTCTTCTAATTCAAAATAAGTTAATAGCATTCTAAATCCCCTGGGGGTATCAGTATCCAGGTTTGTATTCACATTGAGGTGTATAAAGTATAGGTAACTGAGATCAGATTCTTTTCTGAGAGCAAGATTGCAGGGGAGGAGGGGGTGTGGAGAATATGAGGATACTAACAGAATAAAAAAGAAATTATAATGAGGCCCTTTGGGTAGAAGGTAGAGAAAGAGGAACTGAGTATGGCCAGCCCTGTTATTTTCCATACAGATATCTACACGCAAGCAAACAAATTAAAGTTCAATGCTAATTCTCAGCTCACTGCTTCTGTCTCACAGTCTGTCTTATAATTTTTAAATGGAATGTGTAATTTAGTAGATTTTCAAATGCTTTCAAATGTCCATTTTCTTCCAGTGGAAATTTACCTTAATAATTTGTTAGCAGAGGAAACAAAAGAAGTAAAAGCAATGTGATCCCCTTCTAAACCTGTGCCTGAAAGAACACACTCCCAGCCTGATTCTCAGTTAGGCTTTGCTTAACCTCTTGGTCAAGTTCCTACACGTCAGGAGAAATTTCCCATCTCAGTTTTCAGGGAAGAATGACTTCATCCAAAGTGCGCCTAAAAGCCCAGGCTCTGCATGGTGCCCTGGCACACAGACAGTGCCAGGACCATACAAAAGAGATGCAGTTTCAGCCTCTCCCCACTCAGGCGGAGATGGGACCCTCCAGGCCACAGGGAAACCTGGGTTCTCCAAAATGCTACAGCAAGACAGTCAGACACCAAGCAGGACCTACTGTCCAATGGACAGAAGCCACCAGTCTTCAGGAAGGTGGAGACAGGAATTGGCTTCTTTTCCTCTGAACCGAACATTCCAGAATGACTTATAGAAAGCCCTGGACAATGAGCTCTTTGACCACTTATGTCACAGCTCTTAAGAACAGATGACAAAAGCCCAGCCCTTGGGTTTGATGCCCTTCCCACCTCAGCTCAGTTTACAGGAGGCTCTGGTTTTCTGCATGGAAACACAATGCCATTCTAACTGAAGAATTCTCCAGTTACTCTTAATGGGGCAGGAGGCAGTGAAAGTATAACTAGAAGGAAAGTCAGCACAAAATTTTATTCACTCTTTTGTGATCGGCCAACTTCTGTTTATGTTGACGGAAGTTTTACATATCCTAGTCACCAACAGAAACCATAACAGCAAATGAGGTCTGGCTCCTGCTGTTTATTTCCTGTATTGTAGGACTCCAAGCTATAGATGATTCCTTCTAGAAATGCAAAGGCTGCACCAGGCCTGTCAGAGAAACTATAAATCATCTAATTAAAAAATATGAAAACAGAGTCAATGAAACCCTTCTGAGTATGGAGGCTTTCTGATTAGCTGTAGTATTGCTGTGGACTAAAAAACCCCAAAGGAAAACGCTCATTTCTTTAGATGTGGAAAATTTCATTTTCTTCAAACATTATAAACACGCATACACACTACAGATTTAAGAACTCAATGTATTGAAATTCCTTTCATCAAAGCAACTGAGCTTTTTGCAAATACCTAACCTACTCTGCCTAACCATTCCTGAGACTGCCTTTTTCACCCCTCCTACAATCTTTATTTCAATCAAAGGATTTAAATTCCCCATAAAACATTTTAGCAACCCTACATATGGAGGCTCAGAAGGCTGACAAGATGAAGATGACACCTTTGCTAAGGATACCTTTTTGGTCATGAGTAATTCCACACAGCTACTTAGCTACTTTGTTCCTTTTTTAGTAGTCTTGTAAAACTGCAGTGATGAGCAAACAGAACTTGGCAGTTCTGTTCCATCCAAGAATACAGTTCCATCCAAGAATCCGGGATGAATATCTATCTCTACTCATGATGGAAAAGGCTTTGATTTAGCGATCAGAACATGATTAAGCAAGAAAGGTATTGCATCACTAAGCTGGGGTTCTTAGCCAGGAGTCCTCAGGTGGACTTTAAAGGGTGCGTGAACCCCCTCAAATTGCATGCAAAACTGTGTTACGTGTTCTGTGGAGTTTTAGGTAAAACTGTGGACGAAAGTCCATAGCTTTCGGTAAAAAGGTTGGTTGATTCGATGAAATTTAGGAACCTTGAGGAATACAGACAGTAATTGTTTGTTAAATAAATAAATGAATAAATGAACTCAGGAAGGACAGCTTCAGACCCCCACAAGTCCTGACCTACCATGATCAAATTCTTCTTCAGAAGCACTTTAACAAAGACTGGAAAGGAAATTGGAGATATTGAACCAGCATCACACATGTAAGCATCAGGCTTAGACCAAGTTGCTATCCTGTCCTCCAACTCTTTTACCAAATGTTACTTTCATCTTCATAATTTTCAACTGACCCAAATATGTAACTGAAATCATAGCTCTTTTGCACACTTGAAAATCACTTCATGTATTAGAAGTCTGTAGCCAGGATCCCAATAGATGGAAATGTCTCCAGACCAAGCTGCGAGACATTTGGAATGTGAGCTCCAAAGCGGATGGAAAGGCAGACAGGAAAAAATGGACGAAGACACTACACTGGGGTGCAGGAGGAAGGAGTTGGTGGAGAAAAAAACCCAGAAGCTTCCTTTCTTCTCCACATTGCATCTTCCCGTGAGCCTGTGAACACGGACCACCGACTCTGGTCCACCCATAGGTCTATAAGTAAACATAGGGTAAGCTAGGGAGTCAGGCAAGAGGGAAGAGGGGCTCAGTCACAAAAAGGCACATACTGATTCATGGGGAAGGAACTAGAACAGAAGCAAGTGAAAAGAAGCTTGTGCATATCAAGTGTGATTAAAAAAAATAATAAGGATAGTACCAGATAAAAGAACACTTAGAAGGCAAGGAAATAATCATGGTATCGGAGGATGGAACAGGGTAAAGACCACATTCTCTAGTCTCAATCTGGAATTGAGAGCTGGCTGTACCTCCTAAAAGTGTGACCTGGGCAAGTTACTGAACCCCTCAGAGACGTCATTTTCTCCTCCGTGAAATGAGGATAAAAATAGGACAGATAGCCCTGGACTGTTGATTCTTCAGAGAGAAAATAAGAATGTATTTTAAGAATAACATATTTGATTAATACTTAATTAGCAATAGCTGCTTTTATTCTCCTCAGCCAGTGTATTCATGAGATTAGTCAGGGAAGAAGTTGGTCAGGAAAGAGGAACCAAGTCCTCTAGGACTTGAGGAAGTGCTTGCACTACAGCTGCAGAAAAGGTAATGAAAATTCCCTCTATGACCAATTAAACCCTACGCAGTTGGTACAGACCCTGAATGAAGCCTGTGTTTCTTTCCCTAAACTCATAACGAGGGAGCATGTGGTGATTACTCTTTTGGCTCACAAGAAGGGAAAAACAGAAGTTAATTTCTCAGGAAGATAACAAGGAATTGTCTTTAGGCCTTGAAAGTGCTCAAAGGGAGTGGGCAAAGGGGAATATGTGCACATATGCGTTCCCATTTCCAAGTGACTGCTGCCACACACGCATCTCCCAGGACGACAGCGGTGAGCCTGGGGGAGGAAAGTCACTTCAGAAGTGCCACTGTTTTATTTATTTATATACATCAGCACACTGGTTTCAATCATTAGAGAATGGGAGGTCCCAGACTTTCATTGTTGTTGCTAATAAGTCCACTCCTCACATCAACAGTCCTCATACTAGAGCACCCAGGTGGCTCAGTCGGTTAAGCGTCCAACTTCAGCTAAGGTCATGATCTCACCATCTGTGGGTTCAATCCCCACATCGGGCTCTGTGCTGACAGCTCAGAGCCTGGAGCCTGCATCAGATTCTGTATCTCCCTCTTTCTCTGACACTTCCCTGCTCACACTGCCTCTCTCTCTCTCTCTCTCTCTCAGAAATAAATTTTAAAAAACGTTAAAAATTAAAAAAAAAAAAAACAGTCCTCATACTGAATCATGGACTGTTTCATTAATTCAAAAAGAAAAACAAAAAGTACTGCGTAGCTATTGCTCTGCCTCGCCCCACCAGGTGACATGATTATTTCAGCTGTACAATCAGAGTCCTGCACAGAACATTACAGGCCATCAACAGAATCACATGGGGGACATAGTCATCCCAAGCACAAGGAACACCGGTAAGATCAAAGCACAGACTAAGACTTGCTCGGAGAGCTCCACATCTGAGAAGTGTAGAGTAGGAAAGCAAATGGCAGAGTTGTCACTTTATGGACTTACCAAAACTCACTCTGTCTATCCTCTTGCCCTAATCAACACTGCTCGGTTCATTTTTTAGGGATAATGGAGGGCTAAAGAAGAAACAGAGATTTGTTCTGAAAGAGAACAATCAGTTAGAACAATGACAGTAACAATAATACCAATAGTAGTAATAACTGACATTAATTAACATTCACTACGTGAGAAGCTCTGTGCTGAAAACTACAGAAATCAACTCACGCAGCCCTTATAGCCCCAAGCCAAGTAGGCACTATTAATTATTATTCTGAACTTACAGATGAAGAAACTGCGAGTTAGAGAGAGCACTAACTGGGTGAACCAGAAAGTGACCCCCAGGGGACAGGCTTACAGACCAAGCCTAGAATCCTAAAATGCCACCATGGCATTACAAGAGGCGGGGGGGGGGGGGGGGGGGGGGGGGAAGAGGGTGTCTCGAGAACATGGACAACATTGCTTTCTGCCAGGTACTTTTGTTAATAAACTTTATTTATTTCAATTAATGATAGGAAAGTTCAATCTCTACTACTGAAAAACCCAAATTCTAGAAAGCTGGCTTAAACTGGCTTGGACAACAAAAGAAATTTATTACTTCAGGTAATAAAAAAAAATTCTACAGTAGGACAGACTTGTGAGACGGTTTGATCAGTGCTCTAGCTCAGTTTCTATAATACTTTCACCTCTGCCTTCCTCCTTGTGTCTGCTTAATTCCTTGGCTGGGCCTCCCTCACAGAAGAAAATGGTTTCAGCAGCTCCAGGCCTCACATGGACAAACCAGACCTTTTTGCAAGAGCAAGTTTCTCTTTATCCAGCCATCAAGCAAAAATCCTGGGCTTCACATTGATTTGACCAACTTGGCTCATATGTTCAGTGCTGAACCCATCAATGTAGACAGGAAAAAGTGCTAAACACTGACTAAGGCCTGGGTAAAGTCTGCCCACCATTCCTCAAAAAGCATGGTATTCAGAAAATAGCTCCATGCCAATCAGGGTCATCCCTCTCAAACTAAGTGGCTGCTATCAAATGAGGTATAAGATGGTTCACAAAAGAATTTTCTAGGTAATATTAGGAAAAGAGGAGGTAGATGCTAGGAAAATAACCAACAAATGTTTACCCATGACAATTATAATACTTTGCTAACCAAAATTGTACCAAGCAGAGAACATCTGAAATATCTGCAATCACAGGCGCACCTGGGTGGCTCAGTTGGTTATGTGTCCAACTCTGGGTTTCAGCTCAGGTCATGATCTCACAGTTTGTGAAACTGAGCCCTGTGTTGGGCTCCATGCCCAGCATGGAGACTGCTTGGGATTCTCTCTCTCCCTCTCACTCTCTGCCCCTCCCCTGCTCACTCACTCACACTTTCTCTAAATGAATAAATAATAAACTTAAGAGAAAAAAAAAAGATCTGCAACCATAAACACATTAGATCCATTTACATTTAATTCTGTATGTAGAGAGACGGTAAGGTGCTTGGGAAAAGTTTATTTACTTAAATAGGTTCAATATTCCCCTTGTTCATATGATTCATTTGCTTAATTAACCATTGCTACCTTCAAAATTAGCACTAGTGTAGACTTTCAGCCAAGCCCCCCATCAGCCTGGTCACAAATTCCAAATTAGCAAGAACCATCTGCATTAGCATCATTTTTCTGATTAGATTCTCTCCATCCAATTTTAATTTTTATCAGACATGTTTTTGTTTCAGTGAACTCCCCGGCATCACTGTGGCCTCAAGGTGTCCTAGAGGGAGGCAGTGTAGTAGAATAGTTAAGACCACAGGGGCTGGAAAGACTGAGCTTAGTTTGAGTTCTGTTTCTTATCAGCCAGAAATCCCAGACAAATTATCTGGCTTCTAAATTTCCTCATCTGTGAGAATAATGATATCTGTCTTGTAAAGTAAGGATTAAATTAAACATTCTACACAAAGCGCTTAGTAACACATACCAGCATATGACAAATGTTCAGCCCATATTAGCTCTTTTATTAATAAGAATTTAAATTAAAGTTCATGTTAGTGCTTTGAGCCATTTTTTAATCTCATGAACTAACTAATTAAAAGAAAAAAAAATCCCCATTTGCATTTATCACCATCACAAGAACAATATATGATTTACTGACTGCTTACTATGTTTGAGGTCCAAAGCTAGGTGTTTTACAGATATAAATTCTAAAAGACAAGCATTTTGTTATTTGATAGAGGAGAAAACTAATTCTCAAAGAAGTTAAGAAACTAGCTGAATTCCAAAGAGCTAGTAAGCAGCAGAGCAAATATGTGAACACACAATAGACTCACTCCATAGCTCATGACAATTCTATTTTCTCTCGCAAGTGAAGAATTGTCTCTCATAAAAGAAAGCTAATCTTCCTAGTTTAAAAAAGAGAGAGAGAGAGAGAAAGAAAATTGTTTAAAGTGGTATTTGTACAATAATTTTAGGAAATGTAATAGCCAGACGATAATAGCACTAGCAATCCAGGATGTATTTTATGGGGCTATTAATATATGCCTCAAGTGGTCAAAGGCTTCGCCACTCACTTGAGGCAAGTAGTAATGGCCAATAAAACTTGCCTTGTCATGCCTTAATGATACATTATATCATCACACTTATAATGAAATGCTCCCAAACTTCGGTGTTACCAGAAGAACAGAAAAAGTGGTGGTTAAGCAAGCGAGCAAAGCGAGAAGGAAGTGTAGAAAAGTGGAAAGAGCCCTGAGCTAGGACCCTGGCCGAACTCTGGGGTGCACCAGCGTGACTGTCAGCACATCTCTGTGCATCTCAGGATCCCGGCATCTCCATCCATAAAGTGAGGTTCATTATGGCAGGCAAAGACCTCTTCCAGTTCCTCCAGCTCCAACAGTCCATAGTTCAACAGAGAATGGCATTCATTCAACAACAGCTCAGGGGATGCAAATGGTGCCCCAGGTATACCCTGCGCCCAGAGCTGAGGGCACAGAAGCAGCTAAGGTAGAAGTCCTCTATCTAACGAGGAACTTCAGAGCTGAATGGATGGCTGGAGGTTGAAATACTGCCCTGCTTTACAACTTTCTCTTCTTATATGTCACAAAAGCATTCTAAGCAAATGTAACCAAACCTGGTTAATAACTGAATTTGGGTAATGGTTAGTTCTTTGCACTATTCTTTCCCCTATTACGATGTTTCAGATTTTTTTTATTATAAAATTTTAAGGTAGGTGAGAAAAGCTTCAGGGAGACCTCTGCTTCTAATACTAACCCACTAGGTGTGCCAGGTAAGCCTTTTCATCAAAGATAAGTAGGGAAGAAGAGCATCTGGGTGGCTCAGTTCATTAAGCATCTGACTCTTGTAGTAGTGCTGGAGGGAAGAAACAAGTGAGGATGAAGGGAAGGAAGTCCAGAAGGCATTTTGGACCTCTTCTCCCTCCACAAATGGTTTCAGAAGTGAGACAAATAGAAATTTGTGTTCAAAGTCGGCTCAGAATGGGAGGAATGGACCTGAGCATAACATTTGTTTTGGGTTAGGATCTCCAAAGAGCTGTACCTTAGCACAAAGGGAGAACAGAAAGCTAACAGGCCCTTGCAGAGAACCCATGGCTTATCATCAAACCATCACAATCTCTGAAACTGAAATAAGGTGTTTCTAGAGTGCTAATGCTCCACATACTCAGAGAAGCAAACATGAATCCTTTCTAGAGTTTAATAACATTGACTTCAAATTATATCTGTAAACAACTGCGCAAAAATAATAAGTCACATGCAGTTAAAACTAATAAGCACATGACAAGAGAAGATGTAAGTAAAAACCAGCAGAAATAATAGAAATAGAAACAAGACCCGTAGGGCTCCATATTTGGAATGATATGAAATAGACTTTTAGCTAAAAGTTATACTATGTGGGGCACCTGGGTTGCTCAGTTGGTCAAGTGTCTGACTCTTGGTTTTGGCACAGGTCATGATCTCACCTGTCATGAGTTCAAGCCCTGTGTCAAGCTCCATACTGACAGTGCAGAGCTGCTTGCACTGTTTCTCTCTCTCTCTCTCTCTGTCTCTCTTTCTCCCTCAAAATAAATAAACTTAAAAAAAAGAGCTTTACTATACATAAGAAGATAAGATTATAAAGTTGAGAATTTCAGCACAGAATGGTGCAAGGGGCTAAATAGTGACCCCCAAAAAGATATGTCCATGTCCTAATACCTGAGACCAGTGAGTGTTTCCTTATGTAGCAGAGGAGTGAATATTACTTTATTGTAAAAGAAGTGGCTTTCATATAGGTGTTAAATAAAGAGGTTTTAAGGCAGAGTTTTAAGGCAGAGGCACAGAGAAGAAGGCAATGTGAATACAGAGCAGAGAGACATGTGGCCACAGACAAGGCTGAAAGAGACAAGGAGTAGATTTTCTCCAGAGCTTCCAGAGATGCCCTACAGACACCTTATTTCAGGCCTGCAGACTCCAAAACTGTGAAACAGTAAGTTTCTCATGTTTTATGTCATCCAATTTTTAGTAATTTAGGAAATTAATAAAAATGCCCTAGGAAATTAAGATAAACAGGAAACTCAAAAAAGAGAGAGACTCAAATGGAAGGTTCAGACATAAAAAACATATATTAACTACAATTAATAACTTAATGAATGAATTTAAGTCTAGAAGAACAGATACGGCTGAAGTGGGAATTATAAGAAAACAATTAGAGTGAAGCACAAAAAGACAAAAGAATGGAAAATACAGGAAAAGATACATTATGGAATATAGTGAGAAGGGAATTAAGCCCACATGGTTAATAAAGTAAATGTAAGTAGTGATAGCCCAGGGAAGAGAGAAGACTGAATGGGAAAAAGCAATACGTGACAAGATAATAGTTACAAACTTTCCAGAAGTGAAAAAAAGGAGATCTGGCCTTAAAAGGAGCTAATACAAGGAGCCCCAGACATCTTGCACAGGATTAATAACAAGAAAACTTCATCTGGGCACACTAAGACTGCAAAAACCTGCAAAGAGTAAAACTTAAAATCAGCCAAGGGGAGGAAATAAAGGGAAAAAAAACCTAGAATTTCAGCTAACTTACTAACAGAAACAAGAAAAGCCTGAAGTACATATCTTTAAAGTGCTCAAAGAACACAAGTGACAGCATGTGGAATTCTACGCCCAGAGAAAATATCCTTAAGAATTATAGTGAAATAAAGACATTCCAGACAGACAAAAATTGAGAGAATTTGTCACCAGCAGACCTACAATAAAGGAAACACTAAAGGGTATTTGTTCTTCAGGCAAAAAGAAAATGATCCCACATGGAAAATCAACAATAGAATAAATGAAGAACAAGAGAAAAGGATAAATATATGAGTAAATCAAAATATATCATGATTGTTTACAACAAGAATAGTATCTTTGGCATCTAAAATATATAGAAGCATGGGGTGCCTGGGTGGCTCAGTGGTTATGTATCTGACTTTGGCTCAGGTCATGATCGCATGGCTCAGGAGTTTGAGCCCTGCACTGGACTCTGCTGACAGCTCAGAGCCTGAAGCATGCTTCAGATTCTGTGTCTCCCTCTCTCTCTGTCTCCACCCTGCTCATGCTGTCTCTCTGTCAAAAATAAACATCAGAAAAAAATGTTAATGTATAGAAGTGAAATACACAGCAATGACAGACAAGTCAAGAGAGATATCAATGGTACTAAAGTGTTTATAGGCCTAAAGCAAGGAGACATACTAAAATATTTAATGGAACCATCAAAATAATAATAAAAAATGTAAACCTTTCATGCTAATAAAGTGAAATGGTAAATGAACAAACAAACTCAATTCAGAAAAAGGGAGAAAAAATAGGAACATGGAATATGCAGGTCTAAACAGAAGCATTTAATATGATCATACATTTCAACCCAGCTATGAATATAATCACATTAAAAGTCAGTGAACTAAATGCCCCAAATAAAAGACAAAAGTTATTGGGGCGCCTGAGTGGCTCAGTCAGTTGAGCATCTGACTCCTGATTTCCGCTCAGGTTCTGAGCTCATAGTCATAAGATCAAGCCCTGTGTTGGACTTCGCACTGAATGTGGGAGCTTGCTTAAGATTCTCTCTCCCTCTTCCTCTATGCCTCTGCCCTACTCCTGCTCTCATTCTGGTCTCTCTCTCTCAAAAAAAAAACAAAAAAAAAAAGGTAAAACTTATGAAGCCCAACATTATGTTATATACAAAGACACATCCAAAATGTAAGAATATAAAACTGTGAGAACTAAGAGGATTTTTTAAAAAGATAAACTAGGTGGGGCGCCTGGGTGGCTTAGTCGGTTAAGCGTCCGACTTTCGCTTAGGTCATGATCTCACTGTTCGTGGGTTCGAGCCCCGCGTCGGGC